>NW_023397150.1:0-60819 GCF_011125445.2 Fundulus heteroclitus
TGACAGCAGAGCGAATTGATGATCAGTGAAGTTGTTGTTTGGTGGTTTGTGCAGCGACGATGCTATGTTTTTGTCGTCTTGTCTGTCCTGCTAGGAACTACATGAACGATAGCTTGAGGACGAATGTGTTTGTGAGGTTCCAGCCTGAAACCATCGCCTGTGCCTGCATGTACCTCGCTGCCCGGGCTCTGCAGGTAGGACCACACAACATCGGAAAAAAATGCAGATTTTCTCCAAACTTGTTCACATTTAGCCCGAACTGGTGGTATTTAGAGTTGTGTTCATGTTCTTCCAGATTCCCCTGCCATCCAGACCACATTGGTATTTACTGTTTGGAGCCACTGAAGAAGAGATTAAAGAGATCTGCATTACTACCCTGAGACTCTACACCAGGAAGAAGGTGAGTTATATTCCTCTGGTACATGCTGCACTGTAAGAGGTCACTTTAAATCTGGTTATTTAATTGAATTAAAGGAGCAATAAGTAAGATGTGTGCTGTAAAATCAACATAAATCCTTCTCATTTGTCACCTGGGATGAAAGTAACAATCGGTCCTCTCCATCAACAGTCTTAAGTTTGTCAATAAGTTAGTGACGTTTTCACATAACGGCCGTGGTCTTATGTCGACCTCAGGCCGGTCAGTTCTAGGCTGACTTCAGCACTGCGCCGCGACACAAACATCCTCTTATAACCACTCTGGCTGTAGCTGGTTCTGTTTACTGAATCAAATCGTTTCCCTTCCAGCCGAATTATGAGCAGCTTGAGAAGGAGGTGGAGCGGCGGAAGGTGTTCTTGGCAGAGGCCAAGCTAAAGGCGAAGGGCCTGAACCCTGACGGCACGCCGGCCCTGACCGGCATCGGCGGCTTCTCTCCCGCCTCCAAGCCCTGCTCGCCAAACGTGGTTAAAGTGGAAGAGAAATCGCCCAACCCCCAGACCATCAAAGCGGTAAAGAAGGAGCCTGACAGCCGCACTCAGGTCAACAAGAGTCCACATAACGGGTAAGGCCCGGCAGGCTGCGTTAGCTGGCTACTCTGATATGTTGGAGCTTTGCTGATGCGACCCCGCTTGCATTGCAGGCTGAGGAAAGAAGGGAAGATGGGAAGGAACAGTAGAGCGGAAGTCGATCCCGTCACGGACACCGATCGCGGTCGAGATCTCCCTCTCATCGCAGACAGTAAGTGTTGTCGTAGCGATAACGCGCCTCGCTGTTAGCGTTGCTCCCAGCTTTAACTGGAAGTGTCACTTCTGTGCTTCCAGTTACAACAGCAGACGCAGCCGCTCAGGAACGTACAGCTCGCGCTCTCGCTCGCGCTCTCACAGTCGCAGCCGCCCGCTGCCTCACCGGCACCCGCCGTCGCCCCTCCTCCCTCACCTCAAGTCCAAGGCCAGTCACCATGGCAACAGCGACTCCAAACTCAGCGGGCGCCACAGCAACAGCGGGGGAGGCGGTTCCGGTCACAAGAGGAAGCGCTCCCGGTCTCGATCCCGCACGCCCGTCAAAGCCGACAGGGAGCGGGAGAGGGAGCGGGACAGGGAGAGAGACCGCTCCTTTGACTTCCCAAAGAAACACACACGAGCGGGGAGGCGGCCATCGCGACCGGAGGGAGAGGTCTCGCTCTTACGAAAGGGACAGGGATCGTAGCCACAAGAGCAAACACCACAGCAGCAGTGGACACTCAGGACACGGCCGCCACCGGCGCTGACACACACACATCCCCGGGGCCGACGGCCGCTCTCCTTTGACACAGAGCAGAATCAGTTGGACACGTTCTCTTAATTATGTTGACCAGAAAGATGCTCGGTCTGCCCATTTGATATTTATGTTAGCAAATAGGAAATGGAGAGGTAACCAAATGTTTTTTGCCAGAGTGCGTCTCTTGTTGCAGGAAATCCAGGAAAAACTGTAGCAAACTGATGCAATTAAACTAGTTTACCTTGACCGGGAGAACATGTCAAGTTTGTATTTTCTTATATTACAGCTTCCCTCTATACAAATAATACGAGGTTCTGGCTTCAGACATTGTATCGTTCCATTTAAATTCCAACAAAGGTTAGAAGAAAACATGAAAAAACTTTTTTCTTTTGGTCCAGTTAAAACATCCTTTAGCGCTCAGGCGAGCCCGGGTCCTAAATGCAGGCATCTGCACGGACAGATAACCTGAGTACGTTCTGCTGGTCAAAGGCAGCCCTGCGTCTGTAGGAGGAGATCCCTGGCTGGTCGGCCTGGTGAAGATGACTCCAGGGGCGGGGATGAAGGCAGCCGTGTGACATCAGCCCCCCCGGGCCGGTCCTCTTCGTCTCCACCCGGCCCACTCCCTCACCTGATCTTGTTTTTAGTTTTTCTATGTAAAGTTACACATTTTTGGAAGAAAATAAATTATTTACAGTGTAAAGCTTTGATATCCACTGACGAAATGTGACCGCTTTGATTTATAGAAGCGACCTGTACAGTGGAAGGATCGAACGAGTAAATGTAAAATAAATGTTGTTCAGGAAAGATAAGTTTGCACATGCAGGACTAGTGGGCGGTTGTTTTTCCTCGTTTTCCTTTTTATTTGACATTTATGTTGCTTACAGACAGACTGGTGACTTTAGTCTTGCTCTTCCAAATGGGGCAAAGGAGACAAGAATTGAATTATATTTTAGGGTTGTCAAATTTGTTACACTGGTTTTTAGTGTGCACGTCTTCATGTCCAGTTTTTATTCATGAATAAATGAGGAATGCCACTGAGCTTGTTGGGCTGCTGCTTCTTAAACTTCAGAGCAAACTGACATCTGCAGTCTGAGGTTTTCCATTTCAAAGTCCATTTTTCTTTTTTCCTCTAAAGGAATTATGGAAATTTGAGTTATTCTCCTAGAATTTACCTCCAATATCAGAGTATAACTTTTACCTTTACAAACTTCAGTTTGGTGCTATAACATGAGCTGTTTTTTGTTCCTGTTTCTGCCCACCAGGGGGCGCTGTGGTGTTAGAATAGACATGATTCCTCCAATGAGCTTTTGACAAGGAAAGAAAGGCGAAAGGTCATTTGTTCAAAAAGAATATTTGGAAATGTTCAGTGCCGATTCATTTAGTTGTATTGTTTATTGCCAATAATTTCAGAAAAGTCTTATGACTCCAGCAGAGAGAACAGTTGATAGGATGAGTTATAACAGAGGACATTAACCACAATTTAAGCTTAAAATCCGTTTTAATGGACCTGGTGGATTGACCTAAACGTTGATCTGGGATTTTATTTCTTTCTGTAATACTCTAATCTCAGAACACATTTTTGAATTTTCATTCGCTTCAAGCCATAAATAACACATGAAACATCTCCATGTGTAATTCATATAAGGGTTTCAGTTCTCGATCTAAATTACTGCAGTTTTCTGTGAAACGCTAATTTCTTGAAACACAGCTGCCTTATGTAATGTTTTACCGTGGGAAGAGAGAAAGCAGGACAATAATTACCCACAGCAGGGTCTGGAGTTTTTGGGACATCATTCTTGCTACTGGCCATGGAGAACCTATTGATGAACTCAAGCTTTTTGGGACCATTATCTAAATTCATGCATCTCTCCAAGTGGATAGGAGGAAAAAGATATTAAGAGATTGATGTAGCTACTGCGCAGATGTTTTAGATGCTCATATGATGCCAGATGTCTGGATCGCTTGTGACTTCACACGATGAAGGGATAAGCTGTGATTGTAAGGTAGTCACATAAACACTGTCCTCACACTGGGGGGGGATGCGAAATGACATGTTTACGACAGACACGCATGAGCAGAATGCATATCTGGCTTCAGTAGCAATAGGCGTACAAAAAAGTGTTTTTTCAAACAAACTTTTTCATGATGTTCCGTCACAGATGAACAAGATTTAGCCCTAATTACTAACAGCTCCAAAATGTTTAGTCATGCAATCGTTCCTCACTGCCAGTTGGTCCATTATCTGCTTCCATCGCACTGACTCATCTAAATCATGTGCTTGAGTTGGTCTGACTTTCCTTTTCCCTGACGGGAACTCGGTTTGAGAACTTTTAATCAGAGCAGCCAATAACTATACAGTCTAGGGGTGCAAACCGCAGTTTGGATTGGCTCGTTCTGCGTGGAGCTCACAGGCTCTCCATAAACCTGGAAGAGTTTGCTCTTAGGGATGGTTACCTGTCCAGGAAGCACTCCTCTTTACCCGGTGGAGGACACAGCAGAAACTGAACAGGCAGTAGACTCCATCTGAAATGTTCTAATTACAGCTCCTGTCTCCCATTTCTTCACCTTTCATGAGGTCAACAGTAGGAACTATTTCATGGGGAGGAAAGCAGCTTCGGACTCCTGTGCCGATGTCAGACAGCCTTCAACTCCGACATCACTACGTGACGGAAACGCCCAGGCGTGCGCTCTTCTCTTTGTACATTTTCGTTAATTTCCATGAGGTGGGCTGTCTTTACACGTCATGTCACGCGTATGGTTATAGTTCCTTAGCGCCGGTAAGAGACCTCACAAAGTTCGTATGCTAAAGATGAGAGGAATGCAGCCAATGTATTTTGGGTAAGGACTGTTTAGCCAAAGCAGATGTGCTGTTTGAATAGTGCGTCAGTAAGGAGGTAGGAAAAGGAGCCTGTATGCTTCCTCTCATAGCTCCTTTAGCATAGGGACCTCACTAGGTCCCTTACCGGCCCTAAGGAGCTATAAGGAATCCCACAATCCTTTGCGTAACATGACGTACAAGTATAAGCACGGCCCGTCTCACGGAAATTAGCAACAATGTCCAGAGCTAAGAGAGCGCGCAGTTGTAAGTAGCATTATTTACTCCATCACATTTTCCATGACCTGTTGGTCATCCATAGGGATAAGAGGCCTTTGGTAATCTCCTCCTTTGATGTCTATAGCAAATAAGATCCGATAGATAGTATAACGGTGTAATGGCAAAGTTTTAAATCGGAGGAAGCAATGAAATTGTCAATGTAATGTAATATAATGTATATATACATATGTTAATTTTTAAAATTAAATCTGTATTTGTTTATGTTGTACACGTAGTTTTGTATATAATGTGTGTACACTATTCTGTAAAAAAACAATTCATAAAAGTAAAACAATCATCTGCAGTATGTCAACTCTGTTTAACTGGACTGGTTACTACAACTAGAAAGTCTGTATAAGTTTACACATATGTTCATATGTTTTGGTTTGCGTAATGGAGAACTTCAACTGTTCACTACATTTGTCTAATTTGTGTTTTGTGGTTCTTTTTCAAAAGAACCAGAGTTTAAGGCTGGAGGCACAGGAGTCAGAAGCTGCTTTCTTCCCCAAAATAGACTTCCTACTGTTGACCCCATGAAAGGTCAAGAAACAGCAGCTATTAGATGTTTTCGGGTGCAGCCATAATATATGTAACCGTCAGAAGTTTGGCAGCTTATACTAACCTCTGCATGATTTTATATATATATATATATATATATATATATATATATATATATATATATATATATATATATATATATATATAATTTAATATTAAAACACTGTTAAACAGTGAAAATACTATAATAATCAGATGCATCTCAATAAATTAGAAAATTGCTGAAAAGTAATTTCACTAAATTAATTTTTATTTTGTTTTCTTAAAAATCCCTCTATTTTAAATTTCCCAAGAAAATGAATTTGTGGTTTTCTTAAGCTGTGAGTCACAATCTTTTATTTCTCGTTTTTAATCTAAGTGACTGGGCTGGACCATCAACATGCATCATGACGTGCATTGTCTGAAACAAGTCAAGGATTACAGTTTTATTGTCAGTACAGTACCACATTCCTTTGTATGCACTTTAGTTTAATGGTTACAAAAGCAGGAAAAGAAGATCATTAACACAGAAAAGATCTATCATCTGTCGCCCATTGTTTCAGCAGTATTTCTAGACATGATTGAGGTCTTCAAAACAAGTACATAAATAAATACTGACCTATCATAATCACATTGAATCAGACATCAAACAGGAAGGTTAATAAGATATACATTCAGATAACTTGTGTAATTCAGGTTCACAGTGTTGGGGAAATCTACAGCAGTATTCTCACCGAGCTTTAGACCATAACATCCAGTGTGAGACGGAAATGAGCCGCCGGACGGACCGACGGATGCTAAAGCTGTCGCAGAGCTGCCTTGGAAGCATGTTTTATATGAAGGAAACACTTTACAGACAGACTTGTGTTTAAACTACACAAACAACATCCCCAGAGGTTTGGAAACCAGTCCAGCACGACTGACTGGAGTTTTACACTTTTCAAACCTCACTAAATCAGTGAGCTTTACTTTCAAGGAGCAGAAGTTACCAAAATTGCCTCACGCTGATTACATCTGGACAGCATATCGAATCTCAATCGACCTGGACAATACCGGTTTGTGCAATATCACACTTCTCTGGGACGTTCGGAAACCATTTCTGATCATAATGATAAAGCTATATATTTTTTATATATATCTTGCTTTCAAAGCATAAACGCAAAACTTCATTATGGGTTTATGGCAGATATGTCTACGGTGGTCAAGTATTAGATATGTTACCTGCAAAAAGCCAAAGACTGAACTAAAGAGGGACGGACGAACGAGAACACAGGTGGACTGATGGATTGACAGACGAGAAGACTTTTAGAAAATGATATATAGAGGTCTGGGAATACCAACAAGTACGGGTTAAGGAAGGCCTTTATGCCACAGGGGACATGGCCATCTGTACCAGACCTGCTGTCAGTGACGATGATGATGATTATTGCTAATCCTTTTAAAGCTACACATTCAAATCAAAGTAATTTCTGCTGCAACATCCATGCAGTGATGATCGCAAGTCTCGAATGTACCATGTTTCATCCTAGAAATGTTGGCATGGAGTCTTGAGTGTCGCAGTCCACAGCAATCCTAAAACCATAAATGAAACTAAAAACTGGCTGAAGAGGACTCTGTGAGAGACTTCCTCTGTTTTTGCTTTTAAGTCATGTTTCAGAAGGATTACCAGAGTTAATACAAAATGTTTTCCAATTCATTGAGAAAAAAAATCTATCCAAACCAACTTTGCCCTATATGAAATTTTCATTATCTCTTAAATCTAATAACAGGCATGGACGGGCTGTTTAAGGTCGACCCCCTGTACATGCAGCATAACCCAAGCCTGCTTGACCTCAAGCTCACGAGAACTCCCCCCACTCCACCTCCCCTCACTGTGGATCACATCCAGTTACTAGGAACCATCCTTTTCTCGGGACCTGAGATGGTCCTCACACATGGACACTGTCTGGAAGGAGGTCCAACAGAAACTCTACTTCCTGCGGGAGCTCAGGTGGTCACCACCTTCTACACGGCCTTCATTCAGTCTGTTTCTGCACATCCATCACTGTGGGGCTTTGGCTCATCCACAAAACAGGACAGGTCCAGACCGCAACGAACAACCTGGTCTGCAGAGACGATCCTCAGGCCTGACCGTACCTCCATCCAGTACTTGTACATGTCTAGGGTCAGGAAAAGGCCAGCTGTAACATCTCTAGAATCAGGTAACAATCCATTTAGTCTTTTACCCTCAGGTCGGCGCTGCAGAGCACTTTTTTTTTTATAAAACCCAGCCTGTAACTGAAGGCAAATCCCTTGATTGTACACCGTCAGGGTGTGAATGACTGATTGTAGTGTAAAGCTCTTTGGCATTTCCAGACTGACAGATGTCAATTACCTTTTTCCTAATCCTTACTTGAAAAATTTTTTTCAGACTGGGAGGTGATGTACAGCTGTTCAGCCTACTTCCTGTTGTCAGACAGATACTATTAATACGATTTCTTAATTTTGCAGGTCTGGCAGTATTCAATGGCTAGGGAACTTGAACTTAAAACATGTGGTTAATTTTAATATTTTATCACATTTATGCAAATATTTGTTTGATTAAACATTTAAGAGTCAGAAATAATAATAATACAAAATAAATCTGTAAGGGGTCAGATAGTTTCTCACAGCTCTTTAAAACACGTACAACAGAAGCCCGCCTGTCTTCTATTCAGCCTGCAAATGTCACAGTCCAGTCAGATCAGTAACACCTGACTGGGGATTCACAGCCAGCTTTAATTGTAGGTCATACATGTGAATAAAATGAAGCAGGAAATATGCAGGTGCCAAAGAGAGATGATGATGTGAATGATTTTATGAGGAAGTCGATGTAAACCGGCTAGAAGCAAAGAGTGGGTCCGCCTGTCATGTCTCCAGGCTATGGCCGCAGGGCGAACCACAACAAAAGAGGCTCTCCTTGTCTGTCACAGGTGTCAGACTAATACCATCTTAAACTTTTTCTGTCGAGTGATCTAAGCTCCCTGAGCTATGTTCTAAAGCAGAGCCAGGTGAAAATCCAAATGAACGTAAGAAAAGGATGAGTGATCGCAGCTCCGGGTGCCGGTGGTGGGATACCTGCTTTGTTAATACTATGGAGTCATAGTGCTTCCCCTAGGCTACAGCAATGACTGATGTCTTTAGTGGAAATGGGGACTAGGAAGTTTTAATACCCAAAACAAAGAAAAAAGTTAATTCAGCAGTCAGAGTGGAGACCACAATAGGACTCAAGGTAGTTTTACCCCTTCCTCCGTTTCCACAGCATTTACCTGGTAGAAACCAATTTCCAGGGCAGAAATGTAGAATTGTTGATTTAAAAAAAAATCTATTTCCATCATCCTAGCTTGAAACCCGCCACAATTTAAATTCATGGCTGAATGTTGGACAACATACCTGATCAAATTGTGAATCCTTCCGTTGTTAAATTTGTATGAAGGTGATTTGGTAGAGTTTAACATTTAAATGAAACACTAATAATCTATAGTGTGACTGGGGCAGCAGATTTTAAACCACTGACATCTGCTCTCAGTGGAAAAAGAGTAATTAAATTGTATATATTTTTTAAATATTTTAGAATTTTAAGCCTTTTCTGTTTAGAGGCACGATAAAAACAATCACTACCCTCAGATAGCAGACTGCGGGTCTAAGAACAAAGTGCTGCTTCTGCATTTCGTTTTTTTCCCCCTAGACCTTAGGGACACCTCTGTCAGGTTTAATTAAGAAATATCTACAGATATTATAAACTTTCCTTGGACTATGAATTGCCTCTTGGTCTGTTCAGGTGTTAACAGTTTTGTGAAAGAGTCAAAACTGGATCTTGACCAGACTTCTGTCTCCTTTTGCTTCTGAAGTGAAGAAACTGAAGGTCTGTGACATCCGGTAACCTTTAATGCAGTTACCTGATGCGGTGGACTTTGCAGTGACTTTATGTACGTTTTAAAGGGTAACTGCTCTTTCCGAAATGTAGGTTTTAGTTTCATTTCTGAAACTCCCAGCTGCGACCTTTGCAACGGGAGACTTCTCTTCCACGACCACCAGCTGATCAAGACATTGTTACAACTTTCTGCTACAACAGCAGGAATTCGTGTCACCATGAAATTCACGGGAATAGAAAATAGCCAAGCTAAGTCAGAAGTAAAGACTACTCCCAGGGGAAAACTGTTCTGGGTCTCAGGAATATGATTCTCTCCCAACAGAAAGAAAATCTACATTGTTCTGATAAAAAGCCATCAAGCTTTGGTTAGACATTTGGTTTTGGTACTGTTGCTTTGGTTATAGATGGCTCTGGGCCAGTTCACTCACCATTACTTATTTTGTCCCAAAATAATTGATGACCTGATGTTTTTTTTTTTTATTGGAGCCTTATCATCCTAAGTTCCTACTGTACCTTAAAAGCCTAATTTAAAATTTCAGATGTCAACGCCAGTACAAGGCATGCTCGGACTGACACACGGTCACTAAGAAATTGCCGACGACTAAAAGTGCAAAAGTGTGGAATGGCGAGGGGCCGTTAAACAACCAACACTTGTCAGAAATGTCGTTGAGACACGTGGTTGTTTCTTAAGGTTGAATACAGTACCTTAACTGAGTGTTTCTGTTTGCTGAAAAGTGATTCTTGACACTTTTCACATTCAGCTCTCAAAAGGTTTTATGTTCCATCGTTTCACACTTGAAGAAAAGAACATAGACGGACGTCTTGAAAAGTTTCCTGCTCAGAATGTCATTAACTAGAGTTCTACCAAATGCACCACAGCATCACTAAAAGTCTTACATAAAGATAGCTCTAAAGTCTGGGAATTCACCAGGAAAAGCTCAGTGTTTTCTTAAAGTTTTTACGGTCTCGGCTCCCCGATTGAGCAACATTTGAAGTGAAACTGTTTTTTGTAAAATATGGAGTAAGTTTCTGCAGAACATTTCTCCTTTGGGAAAATCAAAAAATAGAACACACCGAGATTGCAAAAGAGGAGAAATTTGTACCACTCATTTTACCAACTTCTTCTTTTACATGTCACCATACTTCAACAACACCTAAATGGAAAATAGGTTGGTGATAATAAAAAAAAAGACAAAATATGGGATATAGGATGATTTAGGCAGTCTGGACACACACAAGTTACACAAAAAATAACCATTGGTCACAAAATACTTTGATGTCTTAAAAAAAGAAACAGTCTAAGGCTTGATCAGCTCTTTAGCTAACTCTCCTCTGATTGTACCGTTTAGTTTTTGTAAGTTTAACATGTTAACATGAAAAGTGTTAAAATAATGTAAAATAATCAAGGTTTGAAGCATTTTTCCCACCATTTCCCTTAAAAACTGTGAAAAATATCTGTATATATGAATTTTCTGTCAGCTACTCTTCATCTTTCCTGCCACTAGCAGTTCAGTCTCATTATTGCTACAAGTCAAAATGACCCTGACTCAGTCAACTTTATCTATTTTTTCTGAAATTTTCATTTAAGTTAGTCTTGGTAAGTTGCTGAAACAGCTGCTTCTGAGCAAATCTGACATTTCTATATTAATTGTTTTTACTGGGCAACTTGAATACACTTAAACATTCTTGTATTTTATTTATGGTCCACCGAGTAACGTGAGTAACAAAATAAAAAGCAGGCCTTGCACACAGGTAACAGCAGGTACAACACATTTAAACTGGATCAATACTTTAGGTTAGTAGGGTACACAATCAGTTATTGCTGGTTTCTAATTTTAAGACTAAAAATACTGCATAACAAGTTTTCTTGGTCGAAGAAGTCAAGGCTCCATCACCAGCAGCGGTGACGTCCTCGTGTGACATACATGGTCTTCGCCCAAAATGATTTTGCAATATCTGCAAAGACGAGCCTCTCTGTCTTTCAGCCCGCTCCGAGCCCTCATATCCAGGTTGGCTTTGCAGAACCAGCGAGTGACAGAAACATTGTCGGCGATCCACTTCACACCTACTCACCAACTCGGCTCTGTGACCACCTCCTGCGGTAGTCTTTATTGGGCCCAACTTAATCTGTAGTGGCTGTTTCTCCTTCCCCTCTGCCCATTTGGATGTGCATAAAGTAAAAGCAGGAGAAGGTGCTCCATCTGAAACGAATGTAACACAGTTACAGTCAGTATCTGTGATCTCACAGGTAGGTGGTCGCCTCTCTGTTCTCCCTCTCTCTGGCCTGAGCCACGGCCACGTTGATGCACTGCAGCCACTCCTCGGCGTGCTTCTCGTCCTCAGCCTTCAGCACATACGTCTTGCTGTCTGTGAAGATCTCGAAGGCCCTCGGCAGACCCCGATCCCTGCGCTTCTTAGCCACCACCTATGAAGACAAAGAAAAGAGAAAAGATGACAACATGTCTGCGCTGAGGGAAGCGGTTACTTTCACCTCCACAATTCACATCATTTAACTTGATAGTCTCCTGCATGGGCTCTAAGCGTTTGAGGGTGTAGCATTATGTTCTTGCATCATTTAGGCTTTGATTGCAAATAATTTGGTATACTGAATGATAACAGATATTACAGTTTCTTGCAATTAAATGTATAACCCTGGAAGGTTTTCACAGTTTATCAGGCTACAACCACAAACATCAATGTCTTATGTGACAGACCAACACAAAGTAGCTCCTGAAGTCATGGATCATTTTAAAGCAGGGTAAGGTTGTAAAATTATGTCCAAACAGCAAGGATTTGCACAAAAGTACCCAGGTCGCATATGACCAAATGCTCTGTGTGGCGGACAGTGACCAGGTCCTTCTAGCAGGAGCACACCCCTAAACACGCAGCATGAGCTACAACGAAATGCTTCTACCTGAAATATATCTATGTGCTAGATTAGCCCGATCAAATTTCAGACTTAAATCCAAGTGGAAACCTGTGCCAGGACTTGGAAATTGGTGCTCATAGACATTCCCCATCCAACGTGCACTGCAAAAAGGCAATTAAAAGGAAGTCACATTTTCTTGAAATTAGTCTATTTGTCCTTGATCTGATCAGGTAAATAAGATGATCTGCCAATGGAATGAGTATTTTTATCCCTACAATAAGATCATTAGATATATTCACTTGAAATAAGGGGATAGAGATGAGTGGCTCCTATTTTAAGAGCAAAAATCTGATTCCATTGGAAGATCATCTTATTAACAGGCTTAAATCAAGGGCAAATACACTACTTTGGAGAAGAATTCACTTTCTTTTAGTTCACTTTTTGCAGTGGGAGGGAACATTTTCTCTCCGAGTGGGAATCTAAGTGCACAACAAAGTTTGTAAGTTTCAAATCATAACACAAAAAATTATAAACCATGTACAATTTTCCTCCCATTTAACAAATTTTCACCACTTTGTGTTGGCCCACAACATTAAGCCCCCAATTAACCAAAGAAGGCTGAAATAACCTTGATGTTTGTAGTGTAATGGCATAAAACCGAGAAGGTTTCCAGCAGTGTGAATAGTTCAGGCGCTGTACACCGGTACGGTGAGGGTAAACCTCAGCTGAGGTTGGGGGTGGCGAATATTGATAGAAAACCATGCGATCAGTCACCTTGACACTCTGCACCTTGCTCAGCTCAATGGGGATGTCATCCAGCTCATCTTTCTGTAAATAAGACAGAATTTATTACCACAGGAAAATCAATCAAGTGGAATTTAAAATTCTTCTAACGTATAAAGCCCTTAATAATCAAACTCCAGCATATATCAGAGCTCTGATTACCCCGTATGTTCCTAACAGAGCACTTCGCTCTCAGACTGCAGGTCTGCTGGTGGTTCCTAGAGTCTCTAAAAGTAGAATGGGAGGCTATCAGGCTCCTCTCCTGTGGAACCAACTCCCAGTTTTGGTCCGTGAGGCAGACACCCTGTCTACTTTTAAGACTAGGCTTAAAACTTTTCTTTTTGACAAAAATTATAACTAGTGGCTCATGTTACTCTCAGCTACCTTTATAGTTTTACTGCTATAGGCTTAGGCTACTGGAATATATCAGGATCTAATTTTCTCACTCTATTGAGTTCTACTGTTCTTCAATTATGCATTATGTGTTGTCATTTCTGCTTTAACTTTCTGTTCTCTCTCTTTTCTCTTCATAGTAGGTACACCTGGTCTGGCGTTCTGTTAACTGTGACATCATCCAGAGAAGACGGCTCACCCGCTACTTCCATCTAATGTAGAACAGATTACTAGATCAATGTGTGCTTCTGTGCTTTTTTGTTTCTCTTGTTGTGTCTCTGTTCTGTCTTCTCTAACCCCCAGTCGGTCGAGGCAGATGACCGTTCATACTGAGCCCGGTTCTGCTGGAGGTTTTTCCTTCCCGTTAATGGGGAGTTTTTGTTCCCACTGTCGCTTCATGCTTGCTCAATATGAGGGATTGCAGCAAAGCCATGTACAATGCAGATGACTCTTCCTGTGGCTCTACGCTTCCCCAGGAGTGAATGCTGCTTGTCGGGACTTTGATGCAATCAACTGGTTTCCTTATATAAGACATTTTTGACCAATCTGTATAATCTGACCAAATCTGTATAATATGATTGAACTTGACTTTGTAAAGTGCCTTGAGATGACATGTTTCATGATTTGGCGCTATATAAATAAAATTGAATTGAATTGAATTGAAAAGGCTCTTCTATAAATAACCTGTGTGCATCTGGTGCCACAGTGTCTAATGCAAACCCTGAATAAAGAAGCACATTCACCAACTTTGTTTACCAGGAAATCTCCCATCAGGTTAAGGCTGCTAAAAGAAGATCAACTCCACTTTGCTTTTCTCCCGGGCAGGAAATTAAAAATCTGTCCTGTGCACCCTCTGATCACTTGAAATGTGGGTGGTGTAGCGGTCTGGATGTTGAATCACAACCATGTATTCTTACACCATCGTTCATTATGTGGTTACAACCACAGCATACCGCAGGGTCCAGAGCAAGAGTCAACAACCATTCTGTGGCATTTCTTTGTATTAAACAGCATTTTTGATATAACTATCTATTTTTGTTAACCTTTTTGTATTAATTATTTATCTCATAACAAGGTTTGTGTGGCTTATTGACCCTCACACCATTATTAACAACACTTCATGTCACTTTACCCTTTTTGCTTCTCACAATTTTGAATAAATCTGTGGGAGAAAAGATTAATTTATGAAGTTTTTTTTTCTCAAACCCAAAACAGTGTAAACTATAATGAAATGTCTTGTCCAGCCTTGTGTCTTCTCATGTCAGTAATAAAAACAAATGGCTGCTTGGAGCCATTGTACAGTAGAAACAATACATATGAGTGTTATATTTTACCACAGAAGAAAAAAAGACATCCCAAAAGGTTGTACATGCTATAAATCTATGTATCTAACTATATAACTTTATATTCCCAATGACAGTGGAGTTTCTGGCCTATTCTGCATGTGAGGGAATATAAAGATCCTTTCAGTGATGATGATATTTGATATACATGATATTATATTTTCATCTGTCCCTGAAGGAAAGCATTTGCCCAACTGTGGTGCGGGCCGCTTGGACTTGGCCTCAGTCCTTGTCTGGTCCTAATTAAGGAGCCAGCGTAGAGTTGAGGAGAGGTAACTTCTTAGTTGGCTTCCAAATTACAATGGATGGATGAGGAATTAAACTATATTTTATAGTATCTATCCCTAAAGAAGAGGAAATATTTGCTACGTGTTCAATTTAAATGCCAGAACTGCTTTAGCATTTGTATTTTTATGTAACCTGCTCATTCAACTAAAAACTACTGCAGTCAGATTATTTTAACAGCTAATTTATTTTATTCTATTTTTACAAAATAAACAAAAGGTTCAAAAGGGAAGTATACATGGTTTAAAAAATGCTTAAACAAAAATCTTTACTCTGATATCCCTGAATCAAATCCTCCAGTTGTTGATTTACTGTCAGCATCCCCTGAGCTGATAGGCAGGATTAGAAGAGCATTAATCAGAGAAGCAGCCATGCGGTCCATGGCAGCTCTGGAGGAGCTGCAGAGATTCCTAACTATCACAATAACCCGATGTTTGTGAAAGAATATCAAGAAGAAAGTCGTTGTTGAATGAATGCAGTACGAAGAAAATCACTTTATATTTTGCCCAAACTATTTAGGGAACACAGAAAATGTGTGTAAGAAGGCGTTCTGGTCAGATCAGACCAAAATAGAGGCAGGAAAGAGCATCCACACTTTTAAACATGGTGGTGGTAGCATCATGCTAATGGGGGCGCTTTAATTCAGCAGGAACACAGAATCTGTTAAAAGTTGGTAGGATGATGATCGGAGGTGAATGCATGGCGATCCTGGAGTATAACCTGATGGAGGCTGAAAGTAAAAAAATAAATCCCAATGAAATAGAGTAAAATTTGCGGTTGTAACATTAATAAATGTGTCAAAGATTAATGCAAGGCAAATATAGGCGTGTTTGAAGTTGTCGTGATCGTAAACCTCATGAAGCTGCAGATCTAGTGCCTACATTCTGCTTTTTGTAGTAGCTCCACTTTGGATGGATTCGAGAAGATTTCACAACCGTTTTGGGGTAATAGGAACAAAAAAAAAAACCTTCCCCATTCAGCTGGGGATAAATCATTTCACAACAAGCCAACCACCTCCAGAACACGCTGGCCGAGACGGGCTCAGCTCCGAGAACAAAGGCGCACAATCCTCTCGACGTGCGACTGCTGCAAAACAGAATCTATTAACATCTGGACGGCAACACAAGGACTATTGTTGAAGGTAGGGGGTAAAGAGAAAAAAGAGTTCAGTCCTGTTTCTGGCTGGCTTTCAGCCGCCGCTTATGTTTTACAGATGCCCAAATATGATTTTGAGCCAAACGCGAGTATTTATACTGTAAACATGCTGATAAGTGGCATAAAAAGATTGAATAAAAATCCATTCTTTAAAAAAAAACTACCTTACTAAACATTGTCACACTGCTGTTGTCCATCAACCCTCCTAGTGTCGGTGCATGCTTCTGGTTAGGTATGGTTCCTTTTCTTTTTTAATAAATGTGCTGCTCAGTGGGGGATCAGTGTGGCCACATCACCACTAACCTTTATAGGGAGTTAGTCACTCAGTCATGCTACATCTGCATAAGGATATCTGCTGTAAGTTGAAGAGGGTGTCACTGACTCATGCCTCAGAGGATCCGCCATAAAGTTTCCAAAGTGGGTCGAAGTTTATTGCAGCCAGATTCACCTCCTGCTCCAGAGGGACAATGAAGCTTTTCAAGAGGTGGGATTTTTACTATTTCATACACGGTGTCATCATAACTCAAATGACACGGAGCAGGGGAAATACTGATACATCACTTTTTCACCGCCTACGTACAGATTTGCCCCGGTGGAACAGGAGCTGGTTGCCTGCCAAGGTGAAGTAGCGGGTTTTCCAGCGCTTGATAAACTTCCAGCGGACCTGCTTCTCCTTCAGCTTTCCTTCCATCAGAGGCTGGCCCTCCTGGTTCACAACTAGTAGGGTCAAAAAAAGAAAAAGAAATCATAGAGCAAGAAGGTTAGGAGAAATTGGGATTTAATAAAAAAAAGGTCCTGTTTTTTTTTAACACAATTCTATTTTCACATTACTGCCAGAAGATGTTAATTCAAGGACTTTCCTAACCCAACATTGGAAACTATGAGGTATAAACAGTAAAACTGATCATAAACACTGGTGCAGAAATACTTTTATGGGTATGATTATGTGTTTACAATCTCAGAGAAATAATTGAAGAGACCTGCTAAGTACGAAGAGGGTAACTAACTGAGAGGCAATCACTACACGGCACGCATACGACAAATGTAAAGACATGGTGCACTTAACCTCAGAGCACCAGGATCAAATTAAAATGGATTGAGAACATGAGCGACTATATTAAGTGTATTTAAAAACAACTTGTTAAACCCTTTGGGAGACACAACATGTCAACAATTACTTACATCACATGTCCTCAGGAGGAGGGATTGCTGTAAAATCAATGACTTGATGCAATAAGGTCGTCGCTTTAAATAATCCTGCACCAGTTAGGATTATTGTTTTGGATGTGACTTTGAATCATCTATATTATTCATAACTAGATGTAGACTGGGTCTGATGGTTCTGACATTTACTGTGATTTGGTGCTATATAAAACAAACAAAATATATAAAAATGATCGGTTAGCAGCTGATTCTCTAATATTAATTTTATCCTTAGGTCAAAGTAGAAACTGTTTCATTAAGTATTTTTGTTTGACCATGAGTAAGTGCCTGTTACTCTACATATTTTTTTTAATACCAGGACGACAAATTTGTTTTAAATATCAACATGTGTGTAAACCACCTGTCTACAGTCTACTATCAGGTTAGTCTATCCTCTTCTGCATATTCAAAGTGCTGTGAATCTTCTCTTTTTGATTTTGTGTGTTTGAGATCATCAAATACATTTTATTTTTAAATGGAGTGTAGTTCTGGGTTCAGGCAGGAGAGAGAAGAGGGGTAGACATGCAGCACGGGTCCATAATAGCGGCGCCCACATTACCCCTAATCCACACGTGCTGTCGGCCATTGTAGGAGCGGTCGGTTTATGCGCCAGGAATCCCCTTTTATGTCATGCAGAAACAGAATCTCGAAAAAAAAGAATCCTTTTTAGTGAGATTTATGACCATATAAATGTGAACAACCACTTATTGATTTGGTATAATATTTATATCAAAACAGTTTTGTCAGTGTTATCTTTCAATTCAGTTTATCTTAAAACATTCATGTCACAAGCAGCACCGTCTAACTTTTAGACCGGTAACTTCCATTAAGCGACAGATCGGACCCTCTCAAGTTACACAGGCGAGTTTTTAAGAAGGCCGGCCCACACAGAGCATCGATATGCGGCAAATATTGTATATTGACCCGAAAAAAAATTGCATGCCGTATTTTTCAGACTATAAGGTGCACTTAAAACCCTTAAATTTAAAATAAATTGATGGTGTGCCTTATAACCCAGTGCACCTTATATATGATTACTGTACTTGTGCTTACTGACTGGTTTTATGTGGTACAATGTGCTCAGAAGTCTGTTAAAATGTGTAATCACCACTTTGGTTAGCAACAAAGCCGCTCCATTAAATGGATACTCAGAGAATTACGGTACACTGTGTCACTACCTGATCAGCCTCCTGAGCTGTCTACAAGACTGCCTGACTGTAATGTCTAAACTAAAAGTGTATTCATGTAAGGCAGCCTGCGCCCAGAGTACACGCTAACAACAATTAACCAAGTAAGTTAATTCAATATGAAAGTTAAGTTTGTTTTGGCCTTACGTTAGAAACAGGGCAGTGTGGTCCAACTTACTGTCCTCCCAACAGAGGCTGATAGCTCTACCTCTCAGGAGAGAGCTGTGTAAGGTGACCAGATTTGATTTCTCTAATGAAAACTGAACTGCAACGCCAACAGGGCGGGGAAAGTGCGTTCGGCAAAGCTCTACCATGTCATAACAGCGGCAGGACTGTGTAAATACTCTTTTATGATACACTGAAATTGGGGACATGTCCTGGAACAACTTTTTCCAGAAATCGGGGACAACCGGTCACCCTACCGACCCCCCCGCCTCATGTGTGGACATAGACACACGAAGACACGTCAATTCACAGTGCACATTATGGTCCGAAAAATGGTGTATATCTCAAATTAAGTTAATACTGGGGTCAATAATGTACATGTTGCCGCTTTAAGGACACTTTAACCCGCAGCAGTGTTGACAGGGTAATATGTGGCACTTAATTTTTTTATTCTTTTACATCTCAGTGGGGAAGCTATCCTGAGCTTCTTTAGAAACAAAATGTTTTCTTTTGGAGTTGGAAGTTTATGGCTTCCTCTAAACCATCAGTTTAACTTTAGGAAAATGTTCATCTACAAGTTTGAGTGATGAACTGAAAGGCCCCTTTTTCATGACATTCTGTTTGCATTACCTCAAAAAAATCTCTTTGAAGGCCCGGGTACCCTCATCAATTAACTCCTCCATCCCTAACTACAATAAGCTGTTGCAGGCAATCTGTCCCACCATTTTTGTGAACCGTGCCTGCGGTTTCAACAACATGTCAGCTGAGTAATAGCATGTTTTCACCATCCAAGGGAAAGCCATATTTAGCTTCTGTTCACTCATACACTCCTAAGCACACACACACACTCTATACTGATCATCAGCATACACTTCAAAGACATTCCAGTAGTTACAGTCAGTCGTGTATCATAAAATGTCATGTAGTTACAGTAATTGGTGGCTCCATGAAATGTGAAAAGAAGTTCACGTTTCCTTTTCTTTACAGACAAAAGGGCAGAGAAAGGAAGATTTTATATTTATAAGTAAAACACTGTAAGCACCGAGTGCATTTAACAGAATGCATGTTCATACATTGTAAACCCGAGGCTTACTTTTCCAGTCATTTAGCTCTGTGATTTACTGCAACTATACCTGCTGTTGGCTGGTTAAAATGTAATGTCGTTTTTAAACATCCTAAGCCATGCACAGTACAAAAAGGTTTTCTGAGAATATTTATTGATGTTTCTCAATACACCGGGCTTACATCTAATACCTCCACTCACGCTGCTCCTAGGGAAACAGCGGCCAGCTGCGGCTCTCGTGAAAATAGAAGTTCTCTTGCCAGGAGTTCATGCGATAACTAGTGCAATAATTAGGAATCTGCTTCATAAACAATAGCCATACTCCTGCTAGCTGTGCTTTAATTATTTTATTTAGAAATATATGTGGCATCTGACTTCCGGTCTGGCTCATGTAATTCCCTGGTGCTTGACAGAGGACTGCTGGGGTTTCAGGACAAGCTTCCTTCCTGCAGAATCACTCCGTTGAGCCGTGAGGCCTCAGTCACCACATCCGCGCTGCACCATGGCGAATGTGAGTGTACACACTGATTTTCATTATTTGGGTTCCTTGCAGAGCGCGCTCCATATCCGTGCTGTAGTAGATGTGAGCCCGGTGATAATCCAGGTAGAAAAATTTTTTTTTTGAGTAGGTCATCGGGACAGGTTCTTCATTAAAATGTTTGGTCTCTTCTTCAAGAGACTTCTTTAGTGTGAAGAGTTAGAGGTAAACTCAGCCTTATAAGCATTACCTTTGCATAGTGGATCAACAAGTTTAACTGTGACAATCAAAACTGGTTGCTCGCATGCAAAAGAGGAACATCAGCCTAACAACCAATAGTTAGTGCTCTGACGGCCACTTATTGTTCCGATTGGACTACAATGCTGTCCCGATAATCATTCTGATGAAGGAGGAGGTCAGGAAAGTCAATCAATATAAAGGAACTATACCTGATTCTGCACTAATTCAAACCCTGAGTAAAGAGAACTGTTTAGTTAGAATTGTAAGCCTCGCCCCCAGCTGTATTTTCCCTCTGGGCAACCCCCCCACATCCCTCCTGGTCTCCTCCCAGTCAACATGCACAAAACTAAATATTAGCCTCAAGCTGAAACATGGTTTCATCGAGGGACTTTTGTTTTCTTTGACATAAATGGATCTGTCTGGGGTATGTTATATTTTCTTATGTGAATGGTCAATGACCCTCGTTGTGCTATTGCCAGAGAAAGGTTTTTATGGGTTGTCCCTAATTTGTTGCTTATTCCTACTAAAAAAGCCCTGGACTCCCTCAATTGGCCAATCAATTAGTAAATTGTTATTATGAAATTACGTCTTTTAACTCATGATACACTGCGTAAAAAGCATTTTTTTATAACCAGACAAACAGAAATTCAGGTATTGCATCTTTAAATGTAAAAATGTATCTGATTGTAAAAACGCAAACATGTATTGTTCTAATTCGTGATATATTGTCTAAAATTAATGCTTGTTCCTTTCTTGCTATGATAACAACCTCATAATTTCACATGATATTTAAAAAATGGTTTATTTATTGTTATGGATAATGCCTGTATGTTACCGTACATACATAAATTTTAGCCCCGAAAGAGACTAGCAGTACTTAGGAGCAGATTATTTGCATGCAGCCTTGTTAAGTTTCTTACTTTCTTCTATATTAAAGTTTTATGTAACAAGAAAAAGCATTGCCATGCAGTCTTGAATTTTCATAAATACAACCCCTGATGACTCCACCCATCCCACTTTGACAAATGCACTCCCATTGCCCTATGACCGTAAAGGGATGTTTGCATTTTGATAAATGTTAAAAAGGTGTTAGCGACAATTTTAGTGGCAGGCCATCCAACGTATTGATGTCCCGGAAACTTAAATCCAGGGATAAAGGTGCAAAGCTCAGAGATACTCCTGGTGAACTCTGAATCTGTTTGAAATGCTGTTCGAGACCGTCAGTGTTGATTGGCAGGGGCTCAATGTTTAATGGAGAGGCATGACAGTAAAATAATATCTAAGTCAATTAAAAGAATAATTCAAATTTAGCATAACCATTCTAAGCACTATCCTCTAAATCGTATCAGTTAGCTTCAACAGCTCTTTTGCTGACCCGCCCCGTTGAGGAGACACACCAGGAAGATGCTGGTGAAGATTCTCAGTCATCCAGGTCATGGTCATTCCAAAATAGTTAAAAAAAACGAAACAACTGGACTTTTTTTATTTTTAAGTTTGAAGACGTTTCGCTTCCCATCCAGAAAGCTTTCTCAATTCAAAATGTCTGGAGTAGTGTGGAGTTGCAAGCTTTATAGTACTGTTGTGCAGTACCGTTTATACTGAGACTCGTTCTGCTGGAGATTTTACTTTCCCGTTAATGGGGAGTTTTTCTTCCCACTGTCGCTTCATGCTTGCTCAGTATGAGGGATTGCTGCAAAGCCATGGACAATGCAGACGACTCTCCCTGTGGCTCTACGCTTCTTCAGGAGTGAATGCTGCTTGTTGGGACTTGAAGCAATCAACTAATTCCCTTATACAGGAAGTTTTTGACCAATCTGTATAATATGATTGAATTTGACTTTGGAAAGGCCCTCGAGATGACATGTTTCATGAATTGGCGCTATATAAATAAAATTCAATTGAAAAAAATTTAATTACTATAAAGCTTACAACTCCACACTACTCCAGACATTTTGAATTGAGAAAGCTTTCTGGATGAGGGCTTCTTCCACTATTTTATTGTTAAGCTGATAAGTTAAATCAATAGAAATCTTGGAAAAACACAATCCAGTCCCTCTGCTCCCCACGACTACCCCCCCCCCCCCAAATGTCTGGACAAATCCACAAAAATGAACCCAAATGACCCAACCAGTTGGTCTGTGACTCGATCAATAATCACATTTCATACAGTAATGAACCCCTGGCCTCCATTAGAGACCCTTAGCAGGACTTTGCATGAGGTATTGATGACGATCTTCAGTGAACTAAAGTGAAATACCACAACCTTCCAGTGCCTCAGTCTACCGTGTGTGTACATTACTTCCTATTCATAGTTTACTGCACAAACTAAATCACTTTTTTTTTACTGGGCTGTAAACATGACTTCTGCTGTAACGCATAAAAAAAGATCAAGCAAACAGTTATTGCTTTCACCTCAGGCAGACCCATCTGGCCAGTTCTTTACAGCAACAAGCAGCTTCCTGTTTTCTGGCTCCTCATTAGCAGCCATCAAACATCTGACAAATATGTGGCGTGAAGGTTTAAAGCGACTCATTCATGACAATCTAGTTCTTTCCCCTAAGCCCTAAGGCATCCCCACCCTCTTCATCCTCTTTGACAACAACTGTCTAAATAGGCCTTGTTTAGATTCTTTGGTAACTAAAAATTGTTTAAGGATTTTGAAATATTCATTTTTCCTTTTGTGAGCTCATAACAGTAAAAAAAATATACAGTTAGACTCTCATTTTATTGTTATGTCACCCAACTAAACTGTGTGCTTTCTGTTTCTGAGTAGGGAAACAAGATGGAAGTATTACATAACAGAGTATATTAAATGTCAAGGAGTTTGAGTGATGGGATGCCACCACAGCAAAGAGCTTCATTAAATGCCCTAGATACACACTAGATGTGTACCATCCATCCATCCATCCATCCATCCATCCATCCATCCATCCATCCATCCATCCATCCATCCATCCTTGAATGTTGAATTTTACACAAAGGTGTACTCTATATTGTTTGCTAATTAGGCTTCTTCTGAAGCAAAGTTGTTGCACCGGATTTTCTTAATGGACCAATAAGCAAAATTTCATTATTTTAGACAGAAAGAACTAAAAATAATGTTGTAAAGAACAAAAGGTATGTTTTTATATGCACTATGGTTAAACGTCACACACTCTCTGTTGTTCTCCAATCTCTGCTGTAAATTCCTTAGCAAACCACAGCACAGCCCAAGAATGAAGGTGTACATTCTTTTTACCATATTTTTTGCTTCATCTATCCTACATGAGTCTGGTTTACTTTAAAACTTTGTAGTGAACCTTATTGTGAACCCAAAAAGAATGGCAGACTTGTATAATGATATGTCTGCCTCTTGTTAATCTTCACATGGCTAAAACATTTGTTTTTCAATGTAAATAATTATTTTGGTCAATCATTGATGTCCTCTGTAAAGCTTTTTTGTATTCTTATCAGGCTCTTAATTCATCTTTACTTTTCTATGAAAATCTCCTCAAATGTCTGACATTTTAATGTTCCTTCTGTTCTTCTCTTTCTGTAATCTGACGTTCATTTTTACTTGCACAGAGAATTTGTTCGACTGAGTTGGACAACCACAACTTTTAAAATATAAATGATACTGCTTGGCTAATAAATCAATGATAAAGGGAACAGAAACTCATCTGAGTGTAAAGACAGTCGTCTAAATTGAGTTTCCAACTTCTTTATAGTCCTTGCAATTTTTTTCACAACAAAGTGTATATTTCTTTAATGCGTTCAACAGTTTAGAGGTTAATACAGTTTATGTCTAAAAACTGAGGCTAAAAAACAAAAAACTGAACTAAACGTTGAGTTGTGAAGCTTATGATCTTATTGTTTAGTTTAGGTGGTCTTGTTCTTTGAGGATTAAATACATCTACAATGCATAGTTATACCTTTCACGTGTAAACGTGGTATTTGTACAAATTTATTCAGATATCAAAGTTGCAATACTTTACGTCACAGAAGAGGAAATAGAGAGATTTTAGAAAAAGTGCCAAAAAGACACACCCAGGCAAATGTATTTACAGTGACGTAAAATACCTTACAAAAATAATATTTCTCAATCTTTTCCATAGTTTATTGTAGTCTAATCACAAATTTTAATGCATTTTACTGGGATTTTATGTGACAACATAATTTTGTGCATTACATGGTGTCTATAATATATCTAAAACAAAACAAAAAACATTCTTTTGGTATTTGTATTAATTTAGTACTTTTATACCATCAATAAAATCCAGTGCAAATAGTTACCTTCAAAAGTCACTTAACTAGTAAAAATAGCCCACCTATGTGTGATTTAAGCTCAGTATAAATACATTAAAATCCAATAAATACATCAAAGTTTGTTGTTGTAAGTGACAAAACATCAAAAGGTTAATGAGATATCAACCCATTTCTAAAGCACTGCATATGTGATTTAAGAACTGATTTTCATCCTGGCTTTATGCGGAGAAGGAGAAGCTGGAACGCCTTCATCAGGACTGCGTCAGGAGGGGAGAATGTGCCTACATTCAGTGACCCTGTCCAGCACTTAAAATCACCCTGGCAGCCACTCTTTATTCAACTTTCCATCCCTGCTTTGAGAAAAGATCGGTTTCCTAACAGGAATTTTGAGTGAAAACACCCCACGGAGCTCCCCGGAGAAACACATCTTTGTCCAAGGCAGGCGGTAAGATGACAAGAAATGAGAAAGCAGTCTCTCAAAAACCTGTGCTTGATTTAGGGAAGACAGTGGAACGTGGTGTTCAAGGTAAAGGGTGTAATTTGACAGGTCGGTACATGAAAGAGCACAAAATGCTCGATGAGCTGTTTTTAAACGTAGAGGAATCTCAGTTTTTATATATCCATCCTCTCTGCCTGTGTGTGTGTGTGTGTGTGTGTGTGTGTGTGTGTGTGTGTGTGTGTGTGTGTTCACCTGTGGCCTTCTCTGGGTTGTTACACATGAAGCAAAGCCAGCTCCCCTTCTCCTCGCTGTACCCAAACAGGTCAAAGAAACGCACCTCCTCCAGCTGGATATGAAGGTTGTCCAGGTCCTAAAGACGAAAAAAAAAAAAGAGAAAACAGCTTTAATATGTGCATATTTTATGTGTCCATCCCCATTTGGACCAACCAAATCCAGACTTTAAGCCTCCTTTAATCAAACATACATACACAGAGTAATATCAGTGCTTCCTCTTTGTGTTGTTAAAAGCCCGAGGTCGAGGGGTTTTGCCTGTGGCTACAGATAAAGCTGGGCCATATGTGGCTGAAACAGCCGTCTGTGAGGTCAGAACATGAATAGTATCATACACTGGGAGTGACTAAGCACTTTCTGCAAATCGAAGAGATGCTGATCATGATTCATAAAAACTCTAAACACAGAGTGTGAAAAAAGTGAGCACAAAAATGCATTCAAAGGAAAGCAGAGGAAAAACTGATCAAATACGAATTTGAAAAAATGAGAAAAATCAAAACATTTAAAGTGTTTTTTACCCACATGTTGCAGCGCCAGCTCATTTAAGCGGACATTAAACTGGTTGTATGGCACTACTGTGGGCATAGGGTGAATTTCTCTGAAAACTGGCAAGAACACTGATTTGGTGGTTAGTGCTCGTTGGATCACTTCCACATGTGATTACAGGAAATTAGCCTCAGATAGCAAGGCTAAAAACACCAATATGACAAGAAATCATGGATATTATACAGATGTGCAAAAAATGTACCTAACATAAAATTTGATTTAAAAAAAGTGTGTATAACTCAAAATGGGAAAGTGTCTGTAGTTTGTTGTTTTGTAGGTTTTCCACCTTCTGCTCTGCTCCACGCTGCCAATTAGTGGAGCAGCTTCACCTGCTCTGTTTCTAATTACCCACACATCATTCCACCTGTGTCGCTGCCCATTTATACCTGCCTCTCACAGCCAGTCAGCACAAGACCATCTTCTTACCTTGAGTGAGGTGAAGTCCAGTGGGCTTGTCAGCAGTGCCTATTTTGGACCATGTCTCCATGTTTTTAATTTTCCTGTCTTGCCCTCACTTGGACTCCTTTTTTTGTCTCTCTGACTCTGGACACGACCTGGATTGTTTGTAGATTTGATTCCTGCCTAGCCCCCTGGGATGTTGTGCTGCTGGTTTTTGTGTATGACTCCTGCCTGTCTCACAGACCTGGCCCATTCTGACAGCCATCACCTGCTGTGAGCAGAATGCTGTTTGCTCAGTCTGTCTCCTGTTCCTCCTGGACTCCGACCTGCCAGATTCACGTTTATGTTTGGTTGCTTAGTTTTTCAATACACCTACTAAGAGCAATGCTGTCTGGCTGACTTATCAGGTTCTCTGTCTGGCTCAGCATAAAAGGAATGATGAATGTGAGGTAGTTTTAACTTCTCTTTAGTTGCAATTTCAAACTTTTACAACCTTTCTGAACTGACTTGGTCTTACAAATGATGAATAATGAATTTAATGCATAATGGGGAAAAAAAGGAAACATGATCCACTTCTTATCAGATAAGCCGACTGTTTAGCCACTGTGTTGCGGAGTTGGGGTTGATACTGAGTTGCAACTAAGGATGTGTTCACACTGCAGGTCATGATTCTGATTATTTTTTGTGCTGAAATCTGATTTTTTTTTTTTAGATGGGCGTTCATACTTCTATTAAATGCAACCGCCATCATACTGCTGTCTGAACGGTTTAAGACCACAAAGCGACCCACACGCGCAGATAAAAGGAGACGTCACACAGCACTGCACAGTTTACGGATGTAATCCTGAATGTAAAACGCCTATGTGCAAATTCACCCCTTCATCTATTGTTACTACCACCACACCTTACCAGGCAGGTATTTATAAAACAATAATTGAGACTGATAACTTTTTGCCGATTATTTCCTGATAATCAGGTGGTGCCCAAATTGATAATTTTGCATACAATTACTAACTTTGTTAACAATTGCGTTTCAAACTTATTAATAGCTATTCAGAGCCAAAGAAACATATTGATGCACAATAAAATAATGCTGAGCAAATGGAAAGTTATTAGTGAGTGAGTACATTTAATACTGATATATAAAACAAGAGGTGATCATATTTCGCCAATTTTAGCTTCCCTTCATTGGCTTCCTGTTAAATCAAGAATAGAATTTAAATTCTTCTTCTAACGTATAAAGCCCTTATTAATCAAGCTCCATCATATATCAGAGCTCTGATTACCCCGTATGTTCCTAACAGAGCACTTCGCTCTCAGACTGCAGGTCTGCTGGTGGTTCCTAGAGTCTCTAAAAGTAGAATGGGAGGCAGATCCTTTAGCTATCAGGCTCCTCTCCTGTGGAACCAACTCCCAGTTTTGGTCCGTGAGGCAGACACCCTGTCTACTTTTAAGACTAGGCTTAAAACTTTCCTTTTTGACAAAGCTTATAGTTAGAGTGGCTCATGTTACCCTGAGCTACCTCTATAGTTATGCTGCTATAGGCTTAGGCTGCTGGAGGACATCAGAGCCTATTTTTCTCACACTACTGATTTCTACTGTTCTCCAGTCTAGAGTGAGTGGACCTCACTTCACACTTCTGACTGTGATAGGCTCTATAACCTCAAGCAATCCTCAACAGGATTGAGCGGGTACAAGAAAATGTAAATTTCAATTTGAGCATTTTTATGTTTTCCATTTCAAAACTCCACATTCTTCTGCCAATTGTATGGTCATCCTTCACAGCTAACATACTGAATTAAATATACTATCACTACTGTCTCTGAAAAACAGAACCCTGAAGCTGGCTTATGATTCAGCAATGTGGTAAAAGTTGAACTGCGTTTTTAACTACCATCTTGAAAAACCTGGAATGTGTTGATGAGATACAGTTAATGGACTTTCATGTTTTCCTCTTAAAAAACAGAATGGGACATAGCCTTACACACTGCAGGATTTTTGTCCTGATTTATTGTGAAATTGTATTTCACCAGGAGGAGATTTTGAGGCCTTGCCTATCCTACATGAAAAATAATAAAATCAAACTCAATACTTGTCCAATCTTTCTAAGTATGGAGTAAGAAAGCAGTCGAAAAGATGTGTGCAGATTGTAACAATTCGTATTTTCTTATGTCAGAAAAATACTGTACAGAAAATTCTGCTGTCATATGTGAGTCTAAAAAATTGTGTGGGTTAGGATTGTTTTTCTGTGAGTATGAATCTGAAAGCTGTGAGTTCAAAGTCTTGAGAATACAACTCTAATTTCTACGACTACAAGTCTTCACTGCTGTGAACACGAATATTGGTAATCTTGTTCAGAAACACTGTTTGTTATACTGGGTAAAATCGTCCGTCCATCCTGAAAGTGGTCAATACATTATGTATTCAGAAAAAAAGAGGTTAAAAATCATTCCCTATTGGAGCTGCATGCTTGTAAAAACTCCAACCAATCTTTGTCATTTGGTCCAAAGGCCATGGATTTGTCAAAGTCTGGTTGCTCCTTTCATCCATAGACCCTGTCCCTCAAGTTCCAGGGGAATCCCCTTATCTATTGGTTGTCCCACATGGCAATCATTCTGACATGCTCATGTAACGCCAGTGTCCATCCTCTTTCCTCTTGAGTTTCCGCTTGCTGGCTGTGCATGTGCACTTTTAGTGTTTATGTATATGGTTAGCATAATGGCTAGGTTAGCCAGTCATTGTAGCTCTGCTGCTCTCATCGTAGACTTCGAACATGGCTGACAGTCACAAGAAGGGCTGCATTTATGTTTATGAGAAGAAGAGGAAGGACTCACTAGAAGTAAATAAGACCAGAGTGGATTTGGGAGATTTTTTTTTTTTTTTACGCAATCCCCCAGAAGAGTGGAAGAGCAAGGAGGGGAGGGGGAGGGGGGTCTTTGGCTCCTCACAACCACTATTGAGCATTTTTCTTATGGATAAGCAACTTTGGACTCACAGCTTTCAGATTCGTACTCACATAAAAACAGTCCTAACAGACACAATTTTTTCGTATATGAGAGCAGAATTTTGTGTTTCTATTGACATACAAATATGAAAAGGAATTGTTCTTGCATACATCTTTTTAACAGCTTTCTTACTCCATATATAAGCCTGTTTTTTGGTTTAATGACACTTTGACCTGTTTTGATCCATTTCAACATCTCAGAATTTACAAAATAGTGTTTGCTACTTTTACTCTTCAGTCACAAGTGAAAACAAGTCATATTTCACTGACTCGACTTTAACACAGAAACCGCCCAGTTTTGTATTAAATACAAGTTAATGTAAAAAAATTGTTTTTAGTTTCTAAGTAAAGACACTGTTTAAGCCAGAATCAGACCGACAATGCATACTTAAGAGCATAAATTTGTAACAGAAAACATTTAGGAATGATTCATTTCACAACAACAAATGAGTAAGATGGCATTCATTTACTTCCAGAACCCAATACAAGAACAACTTAAGCAACACCGCATGCCAGCCATGTGAAAAGTACACCACTGTGTTGTTAGAATAAATTTTAAAAGATGTGTGAAAAACACTGCTGTGCAAAACTGAGTACTAACAAAACACATATTTGATTTGTCAGGCCCAGAAACAAATATGATATAAATCACGCTATTAAAGACATTTAAAGAAACATCTAATTCAACACTATATTCAACACGCTTCTGTCCTCGCTTTGTGTTTAGATTAGCATTTCATCTAAATAAGGATGAAATATTTGAAGCACTTTCAAAAATGTACATGTCCTGCACTGATTCTGCTAAATAAACCCCAATAACATTTGCACCATATTCCGATGTTTATTTTACATATATGTTTAGCCAATGCATAAATCTTGAAGTATTTAGATGAGAAACAAGCTCACTTCATGAGATCACATAGATTTATCTGAAACTGCGGAGGAGAAAATAAATTAGAAACAGGCTTCATTTCTTCCTCCATGGACATTTAAATTTCATAAATGCAAGACAAAGCATAAAGACACTAAAAGCCTTTATAAAAGGGCACAGAGAGGGGCTGCATGTTCCCAAACATCTTTATCTAATCAGCTCCAGCTCAGTCTTTATCTCTATAAACCTCTGTAGCACCACTTTTCACCCATCTTCTCCTCCACACACAAACAAACCAGGAAGCAAAAGGTAAAGGTATGTGCACTTCACAGTCTACTTCCTCTTGTTCCCATATTACTACGGGTTTACTTATAAGAAGCCTCACTCCTTATTCTCGTCCTTTACTTTTCCTTTAGATTTACTTGTGTTTATAATCATGCAAAAATGATCTATTGTATTTTAACCCCCAGATTTTCTTACTATTCTATCTTTCTCTGTCATGTCCTCCTTTTTCGTGCATCCAATCGTCTCTAATCCATCACCAACTCACCGTCTTGTTGCCTTTACCTCCCTCCATCCTTCTCATTTTCTCTCACACCAGCTTTCTGTTTTCTCTGGGCCATAAAACTGTTTAAAGTGAGTTGTCAGAAGCCAAACATAGGTCCCCTCTTAAATCACACAAACCCCATAAAGCTTTGCAGCCTCGCTTTAAATCTCCCTGCTGATACAGATGTAATTGCTAACCTTTTCTGCCTTATACATGTGTCCGACATATGGTTCTGATTGACTCCCAGGTCCAGGAGAGAAACTTTGGGCCTGATTGGGAAGGAAAAATGGAGAAAGAGGAAATGCGGTGCATATGGATTCAGAGAAAGTTTGTGACCTTCTTTGTTCCTCTCTTGTTAAATCCTGTCTTCTTTTGACAGCGTGTTTAGTGCTCCCAGAAAAAGACAGATCGTAATGATTTTAAAGAAATAAACAAGCATTAAACCAAGGTCAGTTCTTTCCGTTCTTTGGACCTGACATGTTTCTGGTCATCAATCTGTGCCAAAAACTAAAGCTGTTTTGTCAAAACCAGTTTTGATGGGTGCTTGGGATCATTGACCTCTTAAAAAACCCAAATGTATCCGCTTTGAGCATCGCACTCTGCCACAACCAAAACACTCTGCCACAAGCAAAACAGACCCTCAGCATGATGCTACCACCACCATGCTAGACAGGTGATACAGTGTTATTAGGTTTGAAAGCCTCGCCCTGAGCCAAATAACTCAAATCTGTGTCTTGTTTGACCACAAGTCATTTCTCTAGAATGTTCTGGATTTTTCCACACTGGCAGACGTTAATTTGATTTAAGCTGATTCCTGTTTTCAAATTTCATTAAAGCTGTTTGAAGAAGATGTAAGTGCGGTTAATTCCTTGTGATCAGCAGTTCGCTGCTAATTTGGCAGGCTGGAGATTCCAAAAATTAGCCATGGAAGGCAATAATGTTTGAAAAAGGGGAACCCCCTTTGGAATAAAGGATTTATTTATTATTTATTGCCTTTTATGGGTTTTTAAATCTTCACATTTTCATGGTTTTCTCTGTTTGAACAAGTTGCACCTTTGTGGGAAAGCTGAGGCCCCACATGTCAACCATAGCTGGTTGCAGCAAAAGTGTATCTATGCAAAGTGAGACAAAGGTCAGATGTAGTTTCTTTGTAGCTACCATTTCCAAATGACCTCTGACACTGTGGCATTATAGAAAAGTGGGCTACAAAAAGCACCGCCCACTTTCACAACATGACAAAGGAACTGCAAAAACCGCACATGTACTGACAGACACGTCTTCTCTCTGTAGCTCACATTTGAACACACACACATAAACAGATGATGAGTCAGACTGAGGAGATGACTTGTATAAAGAAATATCCATTTAGTGGAGTCTGTATCTAAACACGGAGGATGTTGACTCTTCCTGATAATGACTTCATTCTTACTTCCAGGGACAGATATCAGCTTAAATAAGGCCGTGCACACACACGCACACACACACACTTAGTTTGTAACCCAGTTTACCTTTCTTTGTGGGGTGGTTTGTTGTGTCATGGCCATGGAAAAGCTGTGGGATCCTTTAAGCTGCGTCTTCTCCCAAAGAGAAGCTAATCTTTGGACACTTTTATCTCTGTTGCACAGAGGGAGCGTTGACTTAGTCTGTTGAAACGGGATACAACAAAGAAAACGTGAACAGAAATCTACAGTGGATATAAAAAGTCAACCCTCCCTTCTTAAAATAGAAAGTTTTTGTGATGAAATATTTTTTTTTTACACCAGTAGTGTAACTAAAAAGTGGTGCATACGGTCAATATTGCAGGCAGATAAAATCTCACAAAAGCTATATATCTTTAGAATGCAGAGTTTTAGATTGTAACAAGGAGATTCAGAACCTCTGAGCTACATGGAAATTATAGCACCCTTTTTAATCTATTAGCACCTTTGGCAAAGATTTGCAAACTCTTGACATATACACAAACAAGAAATATAGCAGTTCTCCATCAGTGAATTCTAGAAATAATTTCCCCATTGTCCTCACTGTGTGTTGCCCCTGTAACATTTCCAGGTATTTTAAACATTATAATTGTCGCTCACACTGCTCTCACTATTTTCTTGCAGCCATTTCCTGACACATGATGATGAACCAACACCTGCCTAACTGAAATGGCTGGGTCTCCTGTCTTGTAGAGCAGCTAAAGGGAAATAACAACATATTTTTACTGCAGTGAAGCAGGAAGTCAAGGGAAATACTTTCTTACCAAAAGTTTTAAGACACCCTGGTCAACTAAATATAGATGACACAGAAAAAAAAGCTTGACTTGCATCTGTTTTAAAGGAACAGTTAGGGGTACCCACAATTGTAGACCCAGAGAATTAGTAAAATAAAAGCAAAATTACAATTCTGGGATTTCTTCCCCCAATGGATAAATTCAAAATTTTCTCAAATTAAAGGATGGACCCCAGCAACCCCCCTGCCCCAGTCTGAGATTATTGAGATTAAGCTCTTGCAATAATAGTTATATTGAATAAATTATAATATGCTTTTTTAAGAGGCTTGTAACTTTTGAAAAAAAAACAACAACAAGAAAACAAACACAAAAACAAACAAAAACCTTTAGGCTGGTATTAAACATACTTTTCATTAAGCACCCAGTTTTGCATTTTTATTGGTCTGATGCAATATTCTAATCTTAAATGCTTTGTTTTCATTTGCTGGAATTGGAAACAAAATATATAATTGACATGTTGTAAAACATCATCAATCTGTGTAAATCTATATAATGCGTTTCCCTTAGTGAAATGAGTGACTGAAATAAATGAACGTTTCAATAATATTCAAATTTATTGATTATGACTGTAGTTATTTGAGGGCTTTTTACACAACTTTATTGTGGCTGCCAGAGATTCGGCCCTAAAGACCTAACTAAAAGATAACCAACAGACATACCTTTAACCACATTTGCATTAGATTTAAGATGCGTTCAAATTGAGAATGAGGCAGGCCGAACGACAGGATATGTCACTCCACACGGGAGTGACATGACGCTACGTGACGCCACAGAGGCACAAGCCTACAAAAAAGTGTACTGCTGTATTTCTGGCTTGTCGTCCGCTGAGCAATTGTCGCCTTCTGTGCGAACGGTCGGTGGTCATGTCAGGCGAGCGACAGCAAGCAAAAGTGACGACATTATGAACGCACCTTGACGGGTGTTTAGTCTGAACCCTGTTTTGTTTGTTGTTTCTGAAATTTGTGGCGCAAAAACCTATTGTTTACTTTGCATTATAAATACATTTCCCGTTATCTGTCTTTGGAAGGACAGTTCAACTTTCTGCTTTAATACAGGGCAAAGTGAAAGGACGAATGTACGCCAGTGACTTGGCAGCACCTGGAGATGCAGCAGCATGATGTGAATCCAAAGGTGAGGCTGTTGGCTCGTCAGCTGGAAACTGGATTTGGCGTACAGGCAGTAGTAGCCCTTCAGTGGGCAGGAGAACAGAAGCTTGGCCACGCAGCCTCGGTTTGAATCTGTTACAGAAAGACACACAATGTCAATAAGAAAATTATGCAAATGCAGCCGATATATCCGACCCCGGATAAGCGGAAGAAGACGGACGGACGGAGCCGATATATGTGTACATTCTCAGTCATCTTGGGCACGGTCATCCCACAGGCCTAAACTGGAGGAACTGTAGGGGAGGTTGGAGAGCTTCAGTCATTTTCTATTTTAAACCACTTTCTCTTCTTGTTTTTATCTCTCTGGCTCTTAAACTTGGTAACATTTGTTATGTGAATTATACCATAGAATTACTCCGTATCAAAATCATTAGAAAATGCCTTTTTTTCTGCCATTGCTCAATGCAAAAACATTCAGGGGAAAAAGCCAATATTTTGACTGTGCAGAGAAATGCTGTACGGTTAGACAGAATAACAAAAGGAAACAACAAATGGGATTCTTAAGCATATTTTCAGTCACTGACAACCATGTAAAATTCAAATCATCTCAACAAGCTGATGTAACCGTCAAGTCCGGTTCTTTGCTCTAACAGAGCTATTGATACAGGTCAAACTAATCTTGTTACTGCGACACATAAATCAGGCTGTCAGCGCTCTGAGTGAATTTTATCGAATCGTTTTCTCTGATTATTCATTGAAGACACAAAACAGCCTCAAACTGGAACACTGATTTCTGCTCTAGTGTGCTTTCTCCAGGAATCCAGACATCCCAACATTACACCACTGTAACCTAATTACAAAAGGCCAGAGCAGGGTAAAGACCGAGTTGGACAGTAAAACAACGGAGTCCCACCCAACTAGCAGACCCAGACGAAGATGTCTGTTGCTGTAGCAGCATCATGAAACACGCGTGACCTCTGTTTGACCTGTGGCTACTCTCTCTTTCATCGTTTACATTAAACATTTAATGTGAGACGGCGGCGGGCAGCTCAGAAAAAGGTCAGCCAGCAGCCTGATGTCATGTTTTAGCTCGGACCACTGACAGCTGCGCTGGGAGCCCTGGGGCTCGATTGACATTAAAGGGATTAATACTGAGGGAAAACATTCCCAGTAAGAAGAATAAACAGTGTTTAAAAGTGGTGTGTTGATTTACATTTTGTTTTCAGATTTAATCATTTAACCAGCGGCCAGAGAGGATTTTGTTTCATGTTTTCTTTCATATGTGAGAATGTGTGTGTCCGGGGCAGATCAGGTGTAGTGTTTGGGTGCTGATCAGACCCTGAGGTGAGCTGACTTAGTCAAACTTATTATATAAAATCTACCAGTATCTAAGGTTGGCCTGGTCCTCTGTGTTAGATTCTACCTGTGTGTTTGAGAGAATTTTCCAGTTGAAAATGGTTAAAGATGTAAGGCTCATAATTAGTTGTGGTTTTTGGTATAGGCTAATGTGCTCCTACTCAGGGTGTCCTATCAGAGTTCTCCTGATCTTTCCATAATGTCCCAAAAGCAAGTTGCATGTTTGTGGTATGCCTTCCAATTGGTTTGGCACAACATCAGAAAAAACTTGCAATGCAAATGCTTTTACTGAGAAACTACGAGCACCATATTAATTACCTTTGACCCGTATTTTCCTCACTCTTTTCTTTCTTTTCCATCTTTGCAGTTTTCCCGCCACTTTCTGTAAGCTTTCACAACTCAGCCTCTATGGTGTACATTAAGGTAATTTAGATTCGATCCAACGGGAAAAACATCACTGGCAGGCAGAGAGTGAATGCATGGCACTTGAATGATGATCTCCCAACAAACATTGCATCCAAGTTGTCCTTTGCGATTGTGATATTGTGATGACGACTGGGATTCAATATATTGTGCTGGTCTACTTGAAATAAATTCACAAGTGTGCCACTAAACTCAAATGTTCTGAATTTACTAATCAGAAAGCTACAAAACCATAACATAGTCATCAGGGCTTTCCCAGGTTGTCATTTTAGTGCATTTAAATTTCCCATATTGAAGAAAAGTGATAATTTTTCTGTCTTATCATTCCAGAAAGAGAGATAATTTTCGTAGTCTTGACCGACCTAATATATATATATATATATATATATATATATATATATATATATATATATATATATATATATATATATATATATATATCCTGTACAAAAACAATCTGTTTATCTGTCCATATGTCAAATACAACAATTTAACATGACACTTGGAAAGCCTGGAACAAAAAAATCACTTTATAAAAGAAAAAACAATAACAAAAAAGGATGACAAGCTCATTTAAAACATGCCATTCAAGGTTTAAATTAAGTGAATCAAATCGATTTAGAAAAATGATAACAAGTAATCAAAGATAGACTATTCTAAAATATCTGATCCCTAAATATCTGAAAGATGACCGGCAACATAGGGTGATTTGGAGGCAAACCTGTTTCTAATTTCATTGTTTTATTCATGTGAACCGCTTGAACTCTCTTTTTCTGTTCTGCGTGCTGTGTTGGCTGAAGAGTCTTCAAGCTCACTTAAACTGCGTCCATATATTCAAGTCGATTCATACTTTGCATGCATTACCTTCATCTGTTTCAGTTTAGCTTCACGGGCAATGCTCGCACCACTCACTTCTTTCTGTGTGGAGGTTTTTCTACATGTAAACCTACTCACTTCAACAATAGCACCAAGTTTCTTTGCCCATCTGCCTCTATTTACCAAATTAAAAGCTCTGTCATCCCTGTTTGATTGGGTATCCACTGATAGATTGTCTTTGGCCATGTATAAATTAGCACAACTATACATACCAGCTGACTGGACCACAGAATGAGAGCTTCTACTCAAGCAAAGAATTGAAATTCGATCACTTATACTACATTAGCAGGGGGCCTGGGATGCACAAGGCCAAGTCCTAAATAAGAGAGCGAATGTAAATATGTGTTTGGCCAAAAAGACCTGACATGTCTTCATAAAAACACATTTTTTTTCTTTGGATGTTTTATTTTATTTTATTGCGGTAAAATCAGCAGTATAGAAGAATGCCAGAAAACACCACATTTCAATCTTATTTTACCTACAGATGCTGGAAACAACTATGAGGTCCGATTTAAACCACATGTACTAACATATCAATTACTGAGAACCTGCAGATTCTTGTTTGCGTTCACTATTGCAGCAACAGAGCATAAAGCATTCATGACACACATATTAAAGCTCTAGAGATGTGAGGGTGGGTACTTCTGTACATTTTAAAGTGCTGAAACACTGATGTATATGATATACATCAGTATATTACTATTTAAAATGAGTAAACCAGACCGAAATAAATTTGTGCACTTCAGTGTCGTTAGTCAACAGCATGATGGTATTAAAGTGGACATATCATGCAAAATCTACTTTTTTATTCCTTAAATACATTTTGTTTTGTACTTGGAGTCTTTAGGAGTGAAGAAACGTATCAATGTAGTCTGCCCAGCAGCTGCGTAGATATCTTTATATTCTGTTTGGGTCATAGTTATCAAGCCCTTCAGTTTTGTCTATTTTCTATTAATTTCGTCGATCTGACATTTTTTTTTTGATTTTGCTGCGATTTTGTAGTCCTAGCTTTAAGGAGCAATAAGCGAAATTTCATTATTTTAGATAGAACTAAAAAATTGTTTTTTGCGATGAACTAAAGGTATCTTTTTAGATGTACTATGGTTAAACAACACACACCATCTCTCTGTGTTGTTCTCCAGTCTCTTGTTTATATAGCCGGGCCGGCCGCGCGTACGTGCACGTGAACAGCTGCCTCTGCCCATAAAATGCCATCGCCAGACACAAAATGGCAGAGGGCACACCCATCGGGGCTCCACCTAGTGGTGAAAAATCACTTACTTATTTCTCCTTTAAGGATGCCGAAGCTACAAGTGGACAAGTTATAAATGTGTGGGTTTTGGGTGTATTGACCCAAAAGTACCTTATTTGCATTTAAAAAGACAACACCAAAATAAGTTGACTCTCAGGCCTACCTCAGCTGTGGCGTTCAATTAATGAGGAATTCATACCAAAGCATTGCTGTTCCATTTTATATAGACCACAACTGAATGATTTAAATGTGAAAAGGAAGGATTTAAAGGCATTATATGTCTCCTCTAGGAGCTCTGAAATACACATATCAGTCAAATATGAATCAGACCTACCCAAAATAGCAGAATATAACTTTTATTAGTAGACTGATTGTCTGCTCACAGATATACTGTTACATATATTGAATGTTGTATTTGCTTCCAGAACAGAAAAAAATAACCTGATATGGGTGAACTTTCAACAGGCTTGTAAACTAAATAATGGCATTATTATCAGCTTCAGATCTAAAGTGTATTCCTCTTTGTAATTGAGGCCGTGCATCTGATTTACAACCTTTACCTACAAGGTTTCCTCTGACTTTGTAAGATATCTATTCTATCTAATCACATTGCCACACTAGAATAACATTGATATTAATGACACTGGAAGAGGCTGACATTTGGGTTGGGATATTTTTGGGTCCTCTAAACCTCAGGGTATAAAGCTTAAAAAAGAAAGGGGAAAAAAAAGACAGTCGTTGGTTTTAGGCTTCATTTTTTTTTTCTATGGCTGACAGAAATTGTCCTCCAGTTTAAAGGTCACTTCTAGATGGAAAAGTGCCCCTGGGCAGGAGATTGAACCCAACAGCTCAACTTATATGTTTAAAAGCATCACCAGGTTACACGCCGTCTTATTTTCTTTTAATAAACAACCTCATGAACACAAGAACATCAGGACACATTACGCTGTCTCCTAAAAAAAGTGCATGGATGCTGTTTTAAAGAAGAAAAAAATCAAACTATATATTTGGAATACAAATTTGATTTATGTTTTAGTTATTACTCAAAGGATGTAAGAGGTTAAAGAGTGAATGAACATTCTTCTATGCAGTATGTTACAATGCTGCCTAATAACACATTTTGTTGCTTGGCAATGATGATAAAGACTTTTCTTCATTTAATCTTACCTCATGTCTTTGAATTATGTAACTTTTGAACTCCTAAAGACAACATTATGTAGAAAGTTGGTTGTAAACATTATATTGCAAAGTTTTTTGTTCATGTACTGCATGTTCATCTGAAGTACAGATATCAGTTTTATTGCATTAAAACTACAAAAATGATGTGGTTAATTTAATTTAGAAACAAAAATGAAACTACTGTCAGCAATTCTGTTAAAATATCACATACTGCGGAAAGAATATTGATACTATACTAACAAATTTATATATATATATATATATATATATATATATATATATATATATATATATATATATATATATATATTCTATATATATATATATATATATATATAATTTTTTGTTGTGAAGTTAAATCTTGGCAACAAATCTTTTTTTCTATTTTTGGAAAGTCTGTTTATAGCATTATTTTATGGTTTTGTACGAGAGAAGAAAAACAAAGCTATCACTCTCATTCAAAATACAATTAAAAACCCCAAATATAGTATGACAGAAAATTTTTGTTGGGTTGAAATAGTAACTTTTTAGGACTGTAGTATAACCTAAATCCAGAAATCCAGACCAAGCATAGCTACAATAATCTAGATGTATCTTTTTCTTCCAGTAAAGAAGGGCTACTTGCAGCCACTGTGTGCTTTAATTTTTACGTTTCCAATCAATGTAAGACTTTTCAAAAAATCTATGAATATTGAATATTATACAATAAATGCAGTCTACTAGGTTTCCTTAGATAGTAAACTTGTTGACCAATTTTTATGATTTGATTGAACTTGACTTTGGCCTTGAGATGACATGTGTTGTGAATTGCCGCTATATAAATAAAATTTAATTGAATTGATTTGAAAACGAGTGACATACCAAGGAAAGCACCTTTAGGTAGTGCCAAACTGCAGGAGGTAGTGCGTGAAGGACAAAGATAATCCACAGGAATATCACAGGAACCTTATCCCTACCTGATGTGGTCATGCATAGTAAATGAAAGCAGATCTTTCCACTCAGAGACACGACACACAATGGAGGGTGTCTCAACAGACAAGATAAATATTAATTGGAGGACCAAGAAACACAACAGATATTTGAGGACTGCAACAAAAAGGCAGTGTGGGTAATTATACTCATATGTTGCTTGGACAGGATTTGAATCATTAATCAAGACATATAATATTAAAATCAAATTTTAAACCCACGAGAAATAAATCTTTGTCTGTTTTGGGTCTAAAGTGCAACAAATCACCGCAATACTGGCTGCTGGAGTTGGATGGGAAACTAAGGTGTTCTCATAACACACCATTAATCAAGACCTGTCACCACGTCTAACGGTCAACTCAATTATTTACAGCAGATTACATAAAGTCTCCACTGTCGCCTTTCTGGAAAATCTCTACAATTACTACAGTACTAGTACTGGAACAAACTTTATTTAAGGTAATATGAAAAAAGGTGCACTGCAAAGTATTAATACCCCTTAATCTGTTTCACATTTTGTCATGTTGCAATGATAAACCTCAAATTACTTCATCAAGAATACTTTATTGTCACCATGTGTTACCATGTTGCAATTGCCTTTGAGGTAGACCTCAGCTTAGCATGTACAGAAAAAAAAAACAAGTAACATGACATGCAAACAGAACAGACTTATTGTTTACATTTTTTTTCTTCTCCACACATTAGACCATGCAAAGATACAAAAGTTTGTATCAGAGTTCTGATATCAGTCCCTTAGCAAGTGATATGAGCCATGTTCCATAGATTAATCCCCCCTTCATCAATCTCAAGTAATGAGGTCATTTTCATGCAGTAATCTTGAGGCTTCATTTACAGAAAAGTGCAATTTGGTATTCCTGAAAATAAGAGTGTGCAAATAGACAATAACAGTAGTGTGATTGTAACATGATAAAGCATAAACTTCTTAGCAGGGGACGATAGCCCTCAAATCTCTTGGAAATAAGCTGTTTCTGAGTTTATTAGTTCTGGATTTGATGATTCTGAAGCGTTTACCTGATGGGAGAGGGGCAAACAGTGCATTACCCGGGTAGGTGGGATCAGTGGAGATGCGTCTGGCCCTTCCCTGAACTCGTTTGCATGAACTGAGTCTAAATCCTGTAGACGGCATCCCACAATCCCCTATGCTCTCCCCACCACCCATGCCAAAACCTTTCTTCTCCTGCACATACCACACAGTTATGCTTCATTAAGATTTATTGTGATATTCCATGACATGGAGAAACATAACTGTGAAGTGAGATATGGACCAAAGAAAATGTGAAAAGTGTGGTGTACATATGTATCGCACTCCTTTAATCCTAATACCCTTAAATCAAATCCAGTGCCACCAAATGTTTTCAGCAGTCACCTGTGTTTAATTCAGTCCCACTATAATGCCTCTGTTCTGTAAAGAGCTCATGTGTTAGACAGAGAACTTTAATGACAAGACAGCATCATTAAGACCAATGAACAGGGAAAAAGTTGTTTAGAAATTTAAAGCAGCGTTGGGTTATAAAACAATATCCTGAAGTATAAACGTCACAAAGAGCAATGTTCAATCTATCAACTGAAAATAGAAAGAGTTTGGCACCACTATAAACCTACCCAGACATGACCGTCCTAAACTAACAGGTCGCAGAGTTCATTGCTCATAGAGGCAGCAAAGAAATTCATGCTAACGGTAGAGTTAGCAAGTCCTAAAACAAGATTCATTGTTTAAAGAAAGACATATGTCCAGTGTGCCACAACCTATGTAGGGCACACTCGTGGCATGCAAGCAAAACTTAACTCTTTGGCCTGAATGGAAAATGCTACGTGCTGCACATGACCTTGGAAAGACTATCCCCATGGTGAAACATGGCAGTAAAAGCATTATGCTGCATGATAGGTTTGAGTTGATAAGCGGATGGATGATGGTAAAAACAGGATAAACGTATAAGACATATGTCTTTAGAGCTGGGAGACATATACCACAACAGACTTGCAGAATAATTGTACTGAAATGCCCAACGTGGACAGGAAATGCTGTACAGATTTGTCAATATTATAATGTTTACACTGAGATTTGTGTTGTGTGTTGACATAAGCAGCTTAGATCAGTGAAGCACGTTTTTTTTTAAAACCACATTACATAAGCATAGAATGAGCGTAATGGTCTAAGTTCAGCGTAACTTTGACAACTATCGGTCAGTTACGTTGTAGCAGGGAAAAATGTTTTGGTTCCTCCCATGTTGCTTAACCGTGTTTGAACCGAGCGCAGCCTCCGGCTCTCCACATATTCGAGCATGTGCTTCGTCTTCAAATGGTAAAGCAAATTGCTCGTAATTACCTTTGTTTGCAAGATATGTTGAGTTACTGCGACAGCAACGTATTGTTTTCTGTTCAACCTCTGATCTATTAAACCCAAACCAAGTCCAAATCGCTGACGTGGCACCATTTATTTTTACCAACTCCTCCAGCTCAGTTGTCTCTGTGCCTGCAACCATGTTTAGGCAGGTGCCATGACGTAACAGATGATAGGATGGTAGAGTGCCAATCTCTACTGTAGGCCAAATTCATATTGTTTCTACTGTCTATCGTATATACCACGTAGCCCAAAAGCATGAAAAATTCAAGCGTATTAATACTTTGCAGGGCACTGCACCTCTAGGTGTGGTTTAAGAAAGCCCGTTAAGAATTGTTCACTTTACCTTCAATCACACACTGCTCTGGTACTGGGATCCGCTTCACCAGGTCCCTGCAGAACTCTCTGATCTTCTCCATATTGTCTCTTAAATGGACGAAGAGCCCGTCAGCTTCCTCCTGTTCTGTTTCTTCTCCGTTTACCTCTTTGCTCTCAACCTTTTCTGACTTCTTTTTCTCCCCTGTGACGGGCAGGGAGTCGTCACCTGTCAGTTTCTTCTCTGCCAGGGACACTTCATTGCAGTCTGAGTGCTGATTAGACAGACTATTGGAAAAGCAGATGTCTGTGCTAGGCTCCACCCCTTCACTATCCTCCCCTGCATCTGAGTTGATGGAGCGTGAACGCACGATGTGAAGGGCCAGGCTCTTTGACCTGTTGAAAACCATGAAAAGTAAAACAAATAAATTCAATATCAAGTTTACATTATTCATTGTTTGCACCACTTCTTTGCACAATGTTTTAGGGCTCAATGGGATCCATACATTCGACATAATAACATGTTGATAAAGCTATTCTGAAACCGCAACGTTAGGCAATTCTATCTTTCACATAATTTTTTTATGTAAGACTCATGGTGACCATCAGGTTTGGAAAAATGATTTTATCAGCTATATATGCAGAAAAAAAATATGAGTTAGTTCTTTTTTCAGTGCAATGTTTTAGCCAATACATTATTGTTCATCAGCAGTATACAAGACATTTTAGAACACTCCCCAATTCACCACTCAGAATAAATGACAAGATAATGTTGCATCAAAACTAACCTGTTAAATCTCATCTCCCGTCTCTCCTCCCTGATGCCTTGGCTCAGGCTGTGGCGTCGCTGTGGTGCAGGGGACTCCTCCCCTTGCTCCCCCTCCTCCGCCGCTCCCACATCTCGTGTTTTCTCCTCAAAACTCTGGACTTTTACCTGCAGTCGCTGCTGCTCGGCCGTCCCTCCTCCTCCTCTACCAGCAAAAAGTGATCCACATGAAGATGGACATACCTCATCTCCCCTTTAACAAGAACACAAAGTTGGATTGCATGTGGAAGAAATTTTCGCTAAATCCCAGATTCAATCTTGGCTTCATTTGTATAGATTTTTGCATTGTCACATTATTTGGCTTTGCTTCTCTCACCCTTTCTTTTGTCATGTTTTTCTTTGCTTTAACTCCTGGAGGACTTCTAGATGCCCAATTGTTGTCTTTTTCTGTGGCCCAATTGTTTTACCAATAAGCCAGCCTGCATTTAATCCTAGTTCTTATTTAGGGAAACTATGTAATTTGAATACTGCAAAAGAAACATATCCATATATGCACTGTGATGTGTGCACATCAACATAAAAAGTGTTCAAAGTTGGACCGTTTTGCATGCACACTTTGTGACCTCTGTTTACAGCAAACATAATGAACAACTCACAATGAGAGTGGTTCAGTGTAATGATATTCAAGATTATTTATGAAAACCGTAGCAAGCAATAACTACAATCAAAATTTCTTTATCATTATATAGTTAATCTTCAAGATTGTCGGTTAGTCTGTAGAAGAAAAGATGGCCCATTTAAAAGATATATTTTCCATTGTACATAGGGAAATATAATAGTATGAAGAGCTTAGTTTTCTTTTAGCGTATTCAAAGGCAATGCTAATCTTTGAAATAAATAAAGACCTTTCAAGGGTTTTCAAGAACATAATGACCACTTTTCTGAACTCTGCTTATTTTTCCTACTACTCTCCACTATTTGTAGTTCTTGTCACTTTACATTTTCTCTGATTTTTCTTCTTTTTAGAAGTTACATCTAATCTAGCAATTCTGTTTAGCTGTGACACATGATACACTTAACCTGTCCTCTGGTGTAGACAAAGCAATTGGAGCAAATGCTGCTGCCACAAACTAAACGCGCATCTTTCACCCGAAATATATTTTACTAACGTCTCAGATCTGTTTATATGTTCAAGAAAAAGAGGAAATGACAGCATTAGCTCTTACAGTAGGAGAGAAACACAGCTGAAGTACCAGACCAGTGCTTCTGTGTTTTTTGTATGTCTACTCAGTCTTCTTAATCCTCCAGTTGGTCACGTCAGATAGACACTCATACTAAGTCAGGTGATAAATTTCTTTTCATTACAAGGAGTTTAACAACTTGTACAACCCACTTTCCACTGTCTCACATGCACATTCAGGAGGAGGAATAGTTGCAGCCAGTGACTCAATTGGCTCACTTCCCTTAGTAATTTCTACTATATTCTACAGAACACTTTTTTGACCAATTGGCAGTATAAAGTCAACTTTTCTGTAGTGATTTAAAAATATGATCAGAAAGGAAAGATCCTTCTGAATGTTTGTAATAAATTCATTTCATACAGTTAATTTCTTTATATATACAGTATAGGATTATTGTATCGATGGTGCTATAGAAAAAACTCCAACTGCATCATATTAAAATGAATTGAATACTTTTGCATCTTAAAGTGTTTAAAAAGTGTTAAAATAAAAAGTTGGCAACCTATAAAGCAAACAGATCTAATCATGTCCTGCATAATTATAGTTAAAAAAACGTCTAAAATGTCTAAGTTGTTTAGCGGCACCTTAAGCAAGATGTTAGAACATTTCTTCTCTGTAGTCACATAAATGCTCTGATCAGCACACGCAGACTCTGCAACTTAAGGCAAGAACATTCCGGTTTACGCATCATTTCCAACCTGCAGTAAAGGGAGGCTTTGTCCTCCAGTCGTCTTTCCAGCACTCCGGCTATGGCAGTGAATGAGTTGCTCATCCTGTAGATGTCTTTCCCACAGCCTCCCATTAACGACGGGTATCTGTCAGTCAGAGCTCTGATCTCCTGCAGCAGGGTGTGGTGAAAGCTGTGCTCCATACTGCCCAGGAGGGACACCAGGTAGACCAATGAGCTGTGGGCATGGGTCTGGAGAAAGCAACAGAAATCATGTTAATACATTGTCAGGAAATTGTTAGGGTTACCCTAAGTGCACATATAATGCTCTGAAATTTTAAAGTAGGTACGTCATCGAGTATGTTTTTTAAAAAAAGTAAAAGCACACCATACAAGCTTTCTGTATCTGTTTTATCACTGATGACATACTTAAAAAATAAGACATTTGAGTACTGAAAGAGCTTCTTAATTCAATATTACAGATCCAAATGAAGTAACACATGATTTTTTTCCACTGAGGGACAAAAAAAGGACAACTCTATTCTATTTTCAGACACAACTAAATGTATGGTTTGGTTTTTGCACTTGTTCTATCTCCTCAATGTGTTTCATAAAATTTAGTTTCATAGTTTAGGTGTAATGCTTCAATTCAGAGAGACAGGAAACTAACTCTACCTTGAAGGATATAGATTTATCTTTATAGAAGACAAGGTAATGATTAATTCAACTTTACAGCCATGGGGTTCTTTAAAAGGTGGAAACTGGGTCTTGTAAGAATAATACTGATCTTATCTTTGAATAAGCAACCTTTAACTTGAGGACTTTTACTGTGGAAAATACCCATAAGAAATAATTGTTTCTAACAAAATTAAAGGTGCAATTATAATAATAGCTAACCCTTTGAATTCTTACAAAATAGCGTAGCTCAAACCTTTCCTTAGATTTCTGTTATAATTTTCTAAGTTAAACAGTATCTATGAAACTTCAATCATTGATCTATGGCTCACTGTTGTTCTGGAGAACAAATATGACATGGAACCTATTTCCTTTGCCACTCAATAAAATGGGAAAGACTGGAGATCATGCCATTCAAGGAAGCCAGCAACCCTGCACAATTAAGCAGGTGGAATAAAAATGGTTGGATGATGTTTGTGTTGTGACTATCACCCATTTTTAAGGCTTTTTACAGATCTTTATCAAAGACGCCATGATAAAAGTGTGTTGGCTGGGGATGCTGTAATAGAGTTGATCAGGAAAGTACTCAGACGTTACCAGTAAGGTATTTTCTTGTACAGATATATTTAGCCTTGTAGTTATTTTCTAATGTTGTGGGGCTTAAAATGCCTTCAAAAAAAGAATGTGTTGCATTAAAGGAAAGCACTAGGTCTAGCAGTGTGTTTGGTCAAAAAGGTGATTATATATGTGATCAGTTTTGTACTTCCAGCCCGGTTGGAGGTGAGGTTAGCCAGAGTAAGTTTGAGCTTTTTTGTTCCTAAATTATGACAATAAAAAAACAAACACATGCAGCTGGCTCTCAGCAAACTGAGAATGTATAAACTCCTCCGTTGTCCCTAATGTGATTTCCTTCCCACGGGCCTTTATAATAACATTCACATTTCATCATCCTCAGTCTGCTTTTGTTTAACTCAACCTGCCCAGCACTGACGCAAAGCTGCTCAGCCGTTGTCTTTTCAAGGGACCGATCACACCTGTCAGCGAAGGCTTTCTGTAACCTTATTCATATTTTACATTTCAACAGCAAAAAAACATTTTCTTCCAGCCCATAAACTAAAACTGGTCAACATCACAGTAATTAAGAGCGATGTTCCACTAACAGCTCTCTCTGGCTGTGACTCTGGTCAAAGCCAAAGCCAAACATCTTCATGTGGGAATAAAAACAAAAACAGGATTTTCTTTCCTTCTTTTAAAAACTACAATGAGTCCTTTAACCAGCTCTCTTTATTGCATTTTTTATTTTTTTTAAAAAGCCAGACAAAAAAAGAATTGAAATCTGCTTACGTCCTTTAAAACCCACCGTGTAATGAGTCGAGAAGGACACGGCTACATCTGGCATGTTTCACAAGCACTCTCTGTAGAGTCACATTTATTCACTAATCCTAAGAGGAGTAGAACATGCAGAACTTGACCTTAGATTTTGGTGATACGTCACCAGGGATAGCAGCAGTTTAGCTCATTAATGGATCAGAAGCTCGCCTGCAGCTCACGCTGGAGGTAAAATAACTAGAAGGTTCGCAAGGATCATGACGTTTAATTTAAACTAAACTTCTAAATGATCCATCAAACATATAAAAAGATAAAAAAAGCCTAGAAAGTCATGTGAAGCTTCCCTCCATCATCAAATAAACAATATGATCTATAATCATTAGAAAGCACTTGGCCAGGATTCAGTCTTCTTGTGCAAGAAATCACTAATCAGCGTGAACTGTTTTAAATTAGATTGCATCACATTTCTATAAACTCCAAGAATTATGGCAGCACAATAAGGAACAGATTTTTAATAGCAAGCATTGCCCCCTTGATATTCAGAGAAAATCCTGAATATTGCAATATGATGTAATAATTTTAGATTAAAGCCAAGACAAAGTCAGTGAAGGCATTTATGGAAATGACAAAAACAACAACAAATGCTCATAACAATTAAAGTTATTTACAAAACCTCTTGTCCCTCTGGAGAGCTCCTGAGCTGGGGCATAATGTTCACGGAGATCTTCATTACATTAGATGTAATATATTACATATTAGCTGTATAAACACCACAATGATAGCACCGTTTGTTTATTTTCTTGATTTACTATTGGTGCCCACTGTCAAAAAAATATTTTATTGTCCTTTTCCGATATACTATTCTGCTTTGAAGCAAAAATACTTCCATCTGAGAAACAGAGAGAAATCCTAGATTGTTTAAAAGACAATCAGTTTTTATTCCAATCTTTTTAGTTGTTTTTTCCTAATACCACTTTAATCAGGACTTAAAAAAAAGGTTTTATAGATAGCTTTCATTTAGCTGATGTGCTCATTGGGAATATTTTGAAACTGTAATCGGATATTCCACTGAAATGAAAATAGTAATAATAACACATGAATATCCATGATTTATTTCAGACAGTGAATAAAAACACTTTTCTTTCAGTAAGACTGAAAAATCATTATCCCCTTATGTAAACGTGATGTAACATTCAATCATTACATGCTGTGTAACTTTAAACCAGAATGTATAACTTACATGGGGGATGTTTTTATTTCCTCTTTTGGTAAAAATCTGGTCAAGGTAACAGAACAATAGCAACCATTTAAAGCATGGGGGAGTCATTTCTCAGGTTGCAGCCCATTTTATAGAGGCAGACTTGGAGATTTGAGAAAAGCTACTTGGAAATAATTTAGCTCACTGGGCTAATCCACTGCTGGTGAGTTTGCTGAATACTGTACAGGCACTCAAGTTTGGACCAAAACTATTTATTGGAAAAACCTCCAAAAATTCCTATTTAACGTTTGCCGGAGGGGGACATGGTAAGGATGTCGAATTAGGTTTTCAGGTCAGAAGGGTTGTAGGCTAATTTTTGGCCTACGTGTTAAACACTGTGTGTGACAGAAAAGGAACAGTGGCACATTATCCTAAATAGACCATCCTCGTGTTTTTTTTAATCGACCGGTCAAAGCCTAGAGCCAATTGGGAATCTGTGGTAAGATTTGAAAATGTAATGTTTATAGACCAATCTGGGCTTGTGCTATTTAGCAAAAGAAAAGGTAAGCATGGATGTTTGTGGTCTTGTTTTGCTGTCTTAAGATATAAATAAAAAGTGTGGTTGATAAAAGATAAATAATTTGTGGTTATTCCAATCTTGCAATTTGGTTGGGGTCAATACAAAATCCTCCCCATGGCCAAAAGAGGGCTGCACACTAAGCTTGGACATTCCTCATCTAGACGTTCAAATAACCATGCCACAAACGTTTGAATGCAAATGCAAACCAATATGTATAAATCTACCAAATCATCCAAATCAAAACTACACACATCTTTTTAATGGTTGATATTTAAATGTCCAACAATTTGCAAAGTTAAAATGAAAAAGAGAATGCTTAAGAAGAATCCAAAGAGTTGTAAAAAAATCAGAAATGGTTTTAATTATTATAAAAGTACATTAATGAAAATATAAAAATGAACTTTGTGGCTAACTATGAACTTGCTAACAGCAAATACTGAAAAACACAAAAAGTCCCTTTAAAATGACCCCAGCGTCTCGCTGACACCGCTCTTAAAGGAGTTCAACAGCATGGAATAATTATTACAACTATTATTATTATCAGATGGCATATTTATTGCAAAACTGTTGGACTGAACTTTGTGTAAAGAGTATAATGTTTCCTTCACTAGTGATATATTCTGATCTAACAAGCAGTACGTCCACATACACAACCTAGCCATAGCTCCCTTCAGGAGGTCAAAGAAGAAAAGAAAGAGTTGTGCAATGGAGCGCAAATGCATCCCAGTGTGGGGATGTGAATGTGTGTTTATTTGAGAGCGTGCGTGTGTGCAGGGCACAGCACGGACCCACTGGAGGCAATCCCCACTGCCATCACCGAGAGGCCTCTGCAGGAGCATTTTCCAGAGAACAAGGGTTATTTTCCAAATGGTTCCAAGGTGAAGAAAGACAGGACACCGTGGTCCAAAAAAACCCGCGTGTGTGGTTGTGTGGGTTGGTCGGTGGATGAGTGGTGTGCATTAGAGGGTTCGATGGATTTGGGTTGGCAGACTGCTTGACATGAAGATTGAGCAGGAAGCAGCTTTCAGAGGAAATGTTGCCGTGGAGAACAACACAGCTTAAGAGTGTGTCTGTGCATGTGTTTACGGTATCAGCAAATATGCGAGTTGGGGGACACACACATCTCATCTGGAGACTAATATATTTTCCCCAGTCGCTAATTTTCCCAAATTGCATTTAAACTGCTTAAATAGACCCAAAGGAGGATAGAAAGTGGGCATCCTCAGTGCTAATGTCATTTTTCTTCCTGTGGGAAGCGTGGTGTGTACACCGGAGGAAGTTAGGTTTCATCATGAAGACAACCTTCTCTGACATAAGTGTATGGTGACTGATTCAGTGGGAACCTTGGCTTTACAGAAACGTGTTGAGCAGACTAGCCTATGTAAAAAGCAGCCCTTAAAGGGGACCTACTATGCAAAATTCATTTTTTGCACATCTTTCTGCTTCCATTTGGATTTCTACTGATTCTAGAAACGGTCCAACTGCCAAAAAAAGCTCCAGCCATCTTGATTAGGTTTGACTGATAAATGCTTTGCTTTGTGTCTGGGAAACAAGCCGTTTCAAAAACCTCCTGATGATTATGTCACAATCAGCGGGGACTGACTTTCCAATAGCAACCCCAGCCAAGTCCAACCCTTCACCAAGCAACCCCAGTGGTGCTCCGTCCAGTTCATCAGCTGGCTTTACCGCTGTATGCGCTGTACAATGCTTGTTTGGCATGAGTATAATTTGTCCTTTAGCACAAGCTAACGCTAACAATAGGTGATAGCCTCGTATCCATTTAGAGACTTACCACTCAGAAACCACTTGCTGCATCTTTGCTGCTTGTGCAGGAGGCTCCGCCTTTTCTGCTTCTGGGTCTGACTCCAGGTAAAAGAAGTACTGTTGTGCCATTGTGCATCTGTTTTTTAAGCCATTTTCACACATATAAAGTGCAAGAGTAAACACTTACAGCCAGCTACAGCTTCTTTGCGTAAAAGTGACAGAGCCTCATTCTGAAAGGCGTCCAAAATAGGCAGAACTAAGGATGTGAAATCGCATTACCTGAGAATGATTTTGTGCAAATCTTTTTATAAATATGATTCGTATAGCCCATAGACCTACGAAAAGAAGCATAACAGGCCCCCTTTAAGCTCAGCTTTTAAACAGATAACACCAAACAAAGAAAAATTGATTAACACTGATGCAGAAATTGTCATTGAAATTTGTGGTACAAGTTTGACTTTTTTTTAACTTCTGTATTTCAATTAATTTCACAAAACAGAAATAAATACAGAGCTGCATTTTACATCACTGTGGAGGAATTTGGCACACTTTTATTTGCAAGGTTGCTTTAATTCAGCCAGAATGAAGGGTTTTCAAGCCTGAACCGCTTGTTTAAGGCTAGATTACAGCATCTCAATCAGATGAGACCAGACTTTGACTAGACCATTTTAAAACTTTAATTTGCAGTAGGTGTTTTTGAGACATTAGGAGGTAGAATTGCTGGCATGCTTTCAGTCTCTGTTCAGCTACATAACTGAAGTGCAATAAAGGTAACAGACTGATGGACATTTTCCTGCAAGATCTTCAGGGAGAAAGCAGAATTCCTTCGGCTGAGAGCAGCTTTCATTAGTCACAGCAGGTCATTCAGATACTGAGGCAGCAAGCACACCCATTCAATTATACTACCACTAGCATGCTTTACTGTCAAAATTATCTTTTTGTGAAAAGCTGTCTTGGGAGTCAAAGATCATTAATGTTTTGTTTTTTTTTTTGGGGGGGGGGGGGGAGCTTTTGAGTTATTTTCTCTCATAGATGTCATTTTTGTCTCTTTCCTGCTGTTGAACTCTAAACCTGAACTGAGGCAAATTAAGTCTGCAGTGCTTTAGATGTTGATCTGAGTTCTTTGGTGATCTCCTGGATGAGTCTGTGTTTTTTCTTGGAGTAGTTCTGGTAGGCCCACTGCTTCTGGGAATTTCACTACTACTTGTGAATGATAGCTCTCATTGTGGTTTGCTGGAGTCCAAAAAACATTGTAAATGAATTTGTAACCATTTCTGGACTGATAGATGTCAATGACTCTGCCCCAATCTCGTCTTGAATTTCCTTAGATTGTGCCATGGGATGTTGCTCGTTCAAGTCCACAATCTGACTTTCTCAGCTTCTATTTACGTAATGGATTGATTCTGCAGGTCTGGCAGCAATCAGATCTGGGTGTGGTTAGTGAAATTGGACCAAAAGTCTTTGGCAATTCATATTTAATTCCTGATTTACAAAAGAGGGAGATTTTATTTTATACATACTCCGTTTTACTTGAAGATTTCATTTTGATCCGAATATGCCAAGTTAACAATAATTGTGCAATACTTACTCTGGTTTTATTTTTACTTCTATTTTTCCCTTTCTGATACGTTCATATTATGTTGCTTGGGGCTAACCTTTCATTAGATTACCTTTTTTTTCATTATTGATTTAGAGTGCAACTCTATGTGTTTCTGCCACAGCTGCGCCTGAAGTTCCCCATCGTGAGACAATAAAGGGATTTATTGTAGCTAGATTGGCTAAAAGCTCTATTCCCTACTTCAGTCAAATAGTCATCACACATGTGCTTATTTTACATCTTATATCATCTTGCTCTTTTCATAACATTTGTTTGATAATATGAAACATTCCCATGGGACAAAAAGCAATAACAGAAATATTTGAGGTGAGAAGTACATTTTTACAGCACTGCAGATGATTCCAGGCATGGCTGCTAAGAATGATTTACATTTATTTATTATTTCATTTTGCTCTATCAATGCCCCCTGTTTTATAGAGGATAATTTTCATGCATCTCATGTTCCAAGGAAAGGTTCCTGATAATGAAGAGGATGAGATAACAAATTTGGGGGAAGGGTTGTAAATACATTTTAGATTATCAATTAAAGAATTCAGCAAAGTGAGCAATCATATTGAAACCTTGATACAGACAAAAAAAACATAATTTTTTCTGTTCATTTTTTTCTGTTTTGTTCTTGGTCTCCATAACTGAGCTAATTAAAATATTTTTCTCTCCTTCTTCACAATTGTGCATGTAGGAGGAGCTGTCAGAATACGACCAAAATATTCTGAGCACTTTAAATTACCCTCTGATAATAGCCATACCACTATAATTAAATGTAAACCTGAATAATACCAAATCATATTAAAAAAAGGTTTTAGTCAAAGATATATAAAATAAGCACAGCTCTAGGCTTTCCACTTATTTGCATTTTCTAATGTAACAAACCATGCACAGAAGAGACCTTACTTTGCTTCACTGGGCTTCAGCCTCATATTTTACCAATCCATCTTTCTTTCAACGCAACCTTTAACCCGGACAGCAGTTTGTGATCCGCTAAAGGTGTGATCTTAAGTTTGTTTAGGACAGTTCCACTGAACACAAAGGCAGTTGTTAAACCTCCGGATCTGCCCTGTGCAGCGTGAAACAGTGGGCTTCGTACTTGGCAGAACATCAGAGGATGAGTCATGTGACTGTGCATAACATTCTCCTCCACTTATTCAATTAATAAACCCTGTCTAAGTCTGTCTGTGGACGTTTTTTTGCTCTTGGTAAACGGTGTTTGGAAAACAGGAGACAATGATATCTATTGACATGAAGTAAGACGTCTTCGTGAGACTTTATCGTGGTTTGAAACTAATAGACCAATACAAAGTGGAGCATAAGTTAGAAATGGTAGGAAGATGGCGAAGTTCTTTTTCTTGTTTTAAATAAAGTGCAATTGTATTCTAGCTCCTCAAGAGACTATGACTAGCTAGCTAACTAACAAAAAAAAAAACCTTTGGAGAACACCCTTCACTGGAGTTTCAGCTGCAGGTCTTTGACATCAAGAATGAGCAGATTTAGCCAATTCTTCTTTACAAAAGACCAAAAGCTTTTTCAGATTGGATGGAGATTGTCTGTAAACATACATTTTTAAGTCCTGTCACACATTCAGGATTTAGGTCTGGACTAGGTCTAATACATGGCATAAGGCCATTGTATATATATATATATATATATATATATATATATATATATATATATATATATATATATTACTGCACTAGTGGCTCATCTTTTTAGACAGGACGCTGACAGGAAAAGGGGTTTAACAGAGTGGGGCAGGAAGACATGTCAGGCCAGAATCGAACCCGGGTCAACCACATCGGGGGGTTAAGGCCTCCATATATGAGTGGTGCTCTCTACTCTTGGACCATCGGAGCACACCCCTTGCTGTGTCTTTTTTTAGTGTTTTTTTGTGTTTGTGGTTTAAATCCTGTCAAAGGTGCTATATAAATAAAACTTACCTACGCACTCTCACGTAAAGGTCAGTGTACAACTTGTAGCTGACGAGCCAACAACTTCTCTGAGCTGCAGCTCTCTGCGGCTCTTCCAGTATTAATTTTCTCGAACAAACCTCTAAGGCCTTTACAGAACAGTGAGATTTATAGTGAGACTGAACACCAGCAGACTCTTTCAAAAGCACTTGGTAATTGTTTGCTCTGGATTTAATTTAGGGCCGTCAGTTTGGTCTGAACACAAATGTTCACCCCAATTTACTGATTTTTGTCAGTCTCCGTTCACTTCAGAAATATCCACACTCTTGTCTTGGTATGTTATATAAATACTAATAAAATACCCTTTGTGGATTCTGCATCACAAAGCGTGGTAAAGTTCAAGCAGTAAGTCAGAAACACAAACTGCAGATGGTTTCAACTGGTAACATCTCCATCTTACTGGAAAAACCTAAGAACATGCCTTAGCACTTTTGTAGTATTGTGAAACAGTGCAGAAATGTAACATTTGTACTGGACTGGATTTAGCGACCCTCACTTTTCTCATGTTTTTGCTTCTGACTGCATGGTTTCTGATGCTCCTTCACTTCAATACAAGTTCCTTAACTAGATTACTTTAAACGTAGGACACCCTCTTCCACTCTCTTTTATAAATGTAACATTTTGTATATATATATATCTTTGTGTGTTTTACCTCACTGAGGATTCCAACGGCACCATGGATTTTGGCCACTTGACTAAGAAAAGCAGTAGACTGCTGTCCCACCATCCTCAGTGCTGGCAGAAAGCCGACCAGTGATGAAGGGCTGGCCTGGGAAACGTCCACAAGAGCACCCAGCACAGCCTCGGCCAGCGCGGGCTCACTCAGGTAACTGACCAGTTTGGGCACATGTGTACTCAGCATCTGCAGGGATTAGGAGAAATAAAGCCAACAAATACAACAAGCACACACTGCCGTTTCATTAGCCTGCGACTCAGCATCTGCACTATGCATCAACAAACCAGAGAGTAGTTAACAAAAGACTGACCGTCGGACTGTCTGAGCAAACTGAATGAATGAACAGTTCCTGCTCATTATCTGTACTGATCACACTGGGGTGCACTAGACTGAAAGCCCACGATTGTCTGCTCTGTTGCTGCCTCATAATGAGTCACGTTTTCTGAAGAAATACACTAATTCTAATGACCACTTGTTTCTCCAAAAGATGCTGCATGACAGCTGAAAATGTTTCCCATATACGTTTCATATTTAACCATACCAGTCCATCACTTCCAGTAAGGGGCATTAGAATGACAAACATTTCACAAGTGCTGTGGTGAACGCAGCAACAATGAAACTACCAATATTTATGACCGTGTGTGTGCGTGTGTGTGTGTAGTGGGGGGGGGGGGGGGGGGGGGGGGGGGTCGAGGATAAGAATAACTCCAGATGGCTGGTTTTGTTTCTTCACTGAACAAAACGGTGCATGTTTTACCACTGCGTGTTCTGTTTGCTGGTATGTGGTATTTCCCCCTCGCGTTGAATCCCAACAGCTTTGCTTCAAAGTATGTTGGATTAAAGGTGTTCCTGCTGCGCACAATTTTATCAGCTCTATTTCGTTTCCTAGTGGATTGTTCACAATGCGGCATACAGAGGGGCTCAATGGCCAGCAATTTGATTAGGTTTGACAGATAAGAGGAATTGTTTAACACATATATTATAAGATAAAAGTAAACAATAATATAAACCTTTTACGCTAATTCTGTGCTGGTCTCATCAAGAACAGCAGCAGTGGTTATAGAGGCAGGCTAAAAAAGACCATCGGCACAGAGGACCCATAAAAGTACCACACCACGTTAAACAGTTCAGGTTTTTAATTTGACATGTTATTTGTTTTAGTTACATTTAATGGCTGTTTATTGTCCGTACGTGTTGGAAGTGACACAAAATTATATTTTGTTTTTAACCTCTAGTTTTTCCTATTTCATGTTTTTATGTCATTTTGAAGAACAATTGAAGAACAATTGAAACATTTTATACACTCCAATATTGATGTAATGGGATGTAATGGGATCCCATTACATCCAATATGGATGTAATGGGATGTAATGGGATCCCATTACATCCAATATGGATGTAATGGGATCTTGTGGCACAAGATCTCCTGATATTAAAAAGGCCACATGCCTGTTATTCTAGTTAAAGTGAAGTCAGTCCAGTTGCTGATGGACAATGTCTCCCAACCAGTGCATGGAGCTGTTACAGGTCCTTCATCCCAGCAGCTTATAGCCTCTATAATCTCTGCTGTTTGCAAGAGACTCAATAGGTGTTTACAAACATGCTTATGGTTGCACAGAGTTTGATCATAAATCATTTACAATGTCTCTCAGATGCTAATGTCCATCTGCATATGCTTTAACTACTCTGGGATGTTGCTTATACAATCATACATATTGCATAGTTTTCTTACAACGTATTGTGCAACGGATCTGTAAATAGGATTAAACACTTCTGTAACAAGAAGAGCACCGAGGTGTTGATTTATAACTCTTTGAACTATGGCTTGGTGTCTAATGTATCAGACATCCTTCCAAGGATCATGAAAGAACACCCAACCCTGGAAACACTCATAGCACAAGCTGAAACCTCGGGCTTCTGGATGAGAAAATCAGAAGTATTGAAGGAGGATTACATTCGTCTGCTAAATTTAGTCAATAGCCTTAATGTCAAGGTGTTTCTCAGTGGCCCTCACCTGCCCATTAATTGTGGAGATGAGACTTTTTTTTAAGTTCTGATGCTAAACAAATGGCTGGAAAAAAACATACAAACAAACAGCTGTAACTTTCATAGACAACTTCAAAATCTTTTGGGAGAGGAGACATCTGTTCAACAGAGATGGTTTTCTCTCTAATAAGTCAGGTGTTAAAACGCCTGATTTCCAACATTTTCTATTCTGTAAGCCATGTCCCATCAGCTTTGTCCCAAAACAAAGCTCAGCAAGTACAAAAACAAATGATAAGCCCAGTACAACCAGAACAAGCCAAGATAAAGATAACCACAAAGATGACACAGAAAGAGACTACATCAGAATTACAGGAGGATTTCACCCCAGATCTCAACAGGACAAAAAGAGGACTCCCCCAAAGTTCAGTCAACATTGGTTGCATTGCTCCAAATAAAGTGACGGCTGATTCTGGGAAGAAAAAAAAATCTCTGTGGAGAAAGTACTCCAGCAGTTACAAGTGCAAAAAGGGGAGTGTTGCAAAGCTGAATGCAGGTGGAGAAAGACTAACTCCAGGTTCACTATGACATCTATAAAGACAGACTTTACAGATATAACTTAGAACTGAAAAATGCGAGGGACTCTTTCTTATCTGAGATCACTCAACAAAAACATCAATAACACTCATCCCTCATTGCCACGGTCGACAGGTTAACAAATCCTCCTCTGTCTGGGGCTTCTGAACTCCACTCCACCAGGGCCAGCAATCAATTCTGCTTACGTTCTTTATCGAGGAAAAAAAACGGTGGGAAAATCTGACACAATGGGGACTTTAATGCTGATTTAGTGTCTAAACTATGTGTATTTGCTGCTGTCACATCCAAATTCCCCCATTGTGAGACTATAAAGGTATTCTTTATCTTAATGGTGTTTTTGGGAAGTACTGTGAGTAAATTCACTCCCATAGTGGAAGAAAACACTTCCCACACAGATTGGCTCAGAATACATCACTGTTAGCATGACAAAGAACTCACCTTTTCTTTTCTGGGCAAACGATTTCGCAGATGTTTCAGACAAACTGGAAGAAGGATTTATAACAGAAACTAACTTTTCACTGATCTTTTATGGTCCAGTTCTTGTAATCCCTGCACAATTTCCGTCTGTCCTTATCCTTGATGTTTTCGTGCGTCGGAAAGTCTCTTCTTTATCATTATCTCGTCACGGGGAAGGTCTTCAAAGATCTCCAACTCAATGTGTCACTGATACACTCATACTCACCCCATTCTTTAGGGAAAGATGGTCTTGGCACTTGCAGTACACTCTGCAAAGTCCATTTCACCACTATTGCATGTCTGACATCAAAGGTCTTGATGATCCAGAAATTGTTCCTTCAGATGTAATATTCTTAGTAGAGATTCCCCTCAATATGAGAACCTTTAGATGCAAAGCAATGCGGGTACCGGCGCGCGAGCTATTTTTAGAAACACAACGCACGATGACGTCACATCACGTCTGGTACGCAGTAGGGCATGCTGCATAGTCCGCCGCTGTGTCGCTGTAAAAGAGACGTGCGTTACCCTTGGTTTACTCGGAACAAATGCTTTTTCCAAATCTAAGACCATGGTTTTTAAACATTGTTGCTATGGAACCGGCTGCAACAGCGACTCGCGAGTTCCCGCTGTCTCGGCCCGATATGAATTTGAAGGATGTTTTCTTCAAGCCTGCCAAGGCGAATGTGTGCGCTGGGACCGTGTTGCGGGTCGGCCCCTACACACCGTTCACCCCGGAAAAGTTACCAAATTCAAGTACATATGTAGCCAAGCATTTTGTCGGACGGAATGGAACGGGCACAACCGAAAGAACATTTCCTCCTGACCCAAATTCCGCAAGCAACATCAAGTAAAGGTAAGGAGTGGTTAAGAGTATTTTGGTGGCCGGACATGTTAATAAAGTAGCGCCTGCTACCATTGACAGCATTCTAGGCTATCATGGGGTAGCAGGGCGCTAACATGATAGCCTGCTACCAGGAATAGGCTTACTCAAAACATATTTCAAATGAGACAAACATTAAACATTATACCCATTCCTGGACGGTGATTGCAAACAACAACAAAAAAACGGCCCCGAGACGCTGCCTTTGATCGCCGCCGCAGAGGAAAAAAAAAAAACCAAAGCTTACCGTTCATTCAACTCGGCCCAGTTTTCCAGTCTTGTTTTAAGCCCTAGAACCTCAAGCCATCGTTTGAGCTGAAGGTTGGTGTGTTCTTCGACAGTGCGACCAGTAATCCGTGTGCCTGGGACATCGTCTTGGGAAAGTTTAACGGCTGTAAAGTCGGTCATATCTGTTATCCGTGCGTTCTCTCCTGTATGCCCTACCTAAGCGGCAAAAGGGGCGTGCTCTTGAGACGGTGACGTCACGTGCGCGGTACCGCATTGTGCTTGCACACCAGGTCCATTATTAACACAAGAAGATAATGATTTGAAGCAGCTCTTCCCCCTTTTCTTACTCTTTTATATCAATCAGAGATTATAGTTGTGCACCTTTAAGATCTCTTTGTGCATGAACCGTAATCAACCCAAGATTGGAAAAGCAAATTCCATGTTTCCAAACAAAAATTGTAACCTTGTCGAGATATTGGCCACAGTTTTAAATCTATCACCCACTGCTACCCAGCTTAATACAGTTACTGTTATTCGTAGTGTAAAAGACTAACGTTGGCCTTATAAATGACATAACAACAATTACTCACAAGTGGGTGCTGTTCTGCAACCATCTGAATAAGTCTGATCAGGTGTCGCTGCTCGGGTGTCTCCACCTGGGGCATCATTGCTGTAAGGCTGCCCAGGTGATGGTGGATGGTGTCTGGCTGTTTGGGGTAGACGGATGGCAGCACACGTAACATCATGTGGTTGCCTGCAACACATGAAAAGATACAGATAAGTACATAAGCATGCTGCGGGCAGAGAGTGTGACTGCTGCGAAAGAAAAACACACTGGTATTAAAGACGTGCATTCACTGAAAGTAGTCTTCCCTTGAAATAAATTAAGAAAAGGACACTTTAAAAGGAATACTGCCAAAGGGTTTTTAATAATTATTATAATAATTGTTAGGAGTTTGGAAAGATGGAATTCAAATGTGATTAAATGCAAAGTTGTAAAAGATTTTCATTCATGTTAAAGTCTAATTAAGAACTTTTAGCTAAGCATAGGTCCAGAACTTGTAACTTAAGTTCTGAACTGACATAAGAAGCCCACTAACTTCATTTCAGTATAGTTTGGCCACAAGCACAAACTATATTGAAATACCTTGGTCAGTTTAATTCATGAAGTGATTTAAACTTGACTATTTGCAATAGTCAAGTTTACAGAAACCTGCGCAACCATCATAGTTTGAATCAAAACTGCTTCACATGGAGGAATAGTTGCTAACAATTTGCCATTAGTCACTCAGTTCATCACTCTTAAAGGTTAGAGATTTGGTAACTATTTTGTAGGCTAGGGTACAATCCAAGGATGTTTAGTAATTC
>NW_023397151.1:0-60774 GCF_011125445.2 Fundulus heteroclitus
GATTAGTTTTAATAAAGACCAAATCAAATAGGAGGTTACAAAAAGCTCGTGATTGGCAAGGTTTACCAATGGTATTTAGATGGCACACCGGAATGAAACAGACAGGGCACAATTGGGAAAATGTGTTTGAGACAACCGATCATACTTGGTAACAAAACACATATGGTACGAGTAACATTGCCAGCAGTGGAAAGGAAAGGTGAAACTACTGATGCCAGTAATACTATTTTTCCTGACGATAAATACCACCCATAACCTTTTGGAAAACCAGCCAGTTTCATAAAATTTAAAGATCCTCCCTGTCATGGTTTGTTAGCCCTGTGTATTTGGGCCCTCACCATACAGATTTGTTGCATTACCTTGTTGTTTCCTCTGCCCAAACCTGACAACAATAATGATGCTGAAGTTACTTTAGGACAAAAAACTGTCTCTCCAATAACTCCGCACATATATGTAGATCCTACTGCAGATGATTGGTTCAAACTTACCACAGGAATGTCCGGAAAAAGCAATATTGGCTTTTAATGGTGGAACAGCTGCTCATACTGTATCCACAGTTGTTTAGTTTGTATGGGTCCAGACCCTTGCTACAGGTTGTACCAGCAACAATGACTCCTGAATGTCTGACTGAAATAATGAATAACACAGTGCCTCCTGGAAACTGTCCATCTGGGACACTATATAACCCTCTAACTACTACTGAGGATAAAGGAAACCGCTGTTTTAATTAAATGTTAAATAAGACCGCTTGTACAGAAAATACTTCCAGTAAACATAACTTTCAAACCTTTAGCACTAGTGACAGATCGGTGGTGGTTGGTGGTGATAATAGATTGTTTGACAACCTCCCTATACACTATTGGCCTTGTGCATGCTTGACATTGATTTTGCCATTTTCTATAAACTCCACTTACAGTACGGGAATTATTGACCACGGTGAAAGTGTTTTTCCTTTCCACACGCTTGCAAAAAACACAAGAAAGCAGTACAAGGTTGGAGTGAGAACGATCCAACTTATATTGATAGCATAGAATTCCCTGTGGAATTCCAGATGAGTAAAGATACCATCAAGATTGCAGCAGGATTTGAATCTTTTATTTGTTGGTGGTGCACTATAAATAAAACGTAGACAGAATCAACTAATCCATTATAAAGGTTCAGAGATTAGTAATAAAACAGAACAAGGTTTTTGCAGCCACCATAACAACTGTCAGCTACCTCTATAATGGCTTTCCAGACCGAATTGCTGTTGATATGCTCCTAGCAGAAAAAGGAGGTGTCTGTGCCATCTTTGGAGAACAGTTTGTCCTTTATTTCCAAATAACACTGCGGCAGATGGCAGCTTGACAAGGCCCTAGAAGGCCTCCGTTCCTTAAAACACAAAATGAAAGACATTCTGGAGTGATACATCTATGGGATGGCTTTTGGAGAAGTGTTTGAAAATACAAAACAGCTAGTGGTATCAATTTTAATGTCTATTGCTGTGTTTGCAGCTATTCTGACCTTATGTTGGATGTTTGCTGTATTCTGTTTATAAGAGCATTGTGCACTAGAGTGATAACAACAGCCATCAGCCCGTAAAAGAGGAAATGTATGCGCTGTTTAACTAAAAAATCACCAGCTGATTCTGAAAACGAAGACGAAGAGACTTTTCTTAATTTTCCAGGACCGTTATCCTGATCCCGACGACTGTGAGACCTTGAGTGTAACCTTTAAGTTGTGACGAATTTTATGGTTGAAACTGACAAGAAGGACCAATAAAGGATGAAACATAAGCTTAAAGTGAATAAACAGACGGAGGGTATGTTGGATTTATTATAGTTATTCTACTTTTAATCATATTCTATAGTTTATTATGCTTCACTTATAATAACTAATGACTATGCAATCTTATATTTTACTAATACATTCTTGACCATTTACAATATTATATTATACTTATTACTGAGTGTTATTTCTCTCTTGTATCAGAACACAAGCATGTCGAGCATTGGCAGTTGCACCAATTGTATCTTGCAGCTGCCTTTGGAAGAAAAGAAGTTTTACTCCCATAACACATGAATGCTGTTGTTGTTATTGTTTCCCTGCCTAATAGATTTCAACTGGTTTGTTCCCCTTCCCTCAGCATTTTGAAATCCTGTGTAACTAGGGCGTTCCAATTTCATAAAAAGCCTGGCGAGCGGAGACTGCTTCAGAGTGTTTGGAGATTGTACTGATCAGTCTCCGAGCCCCTCTCCTTGCAAGATCACTTTAACTGATTCTCTGTGTCTTCTTTGTGCAGTTGCTGAATAAATGTTTGGTGTTTTAAACCTTACAGTTGGGACATTTTGTTTTCGTATATCTGGATGACATCTTGATCAACCCACAACATCTTAGGACCCACTGTAACAGTTATTATACTGCTTAGTTCCTCGGTATGAATAGGTACCACCACAAGGGGGCGCATATTCCCTTTTTTTGGTTGTAAGAGTGACAGAGAAAGAACTAGTCTTCCCCGTGTACGGAGAGAAGATTATGAGTGACATAAAGAAGAGGTGTGGAAAACTTTAACAGTGCGTCCTGCTGTTTTGAGTTAGAGTGGCTAACACCATTACTAACTCCTCCAGCCTCCCACCGCACCGTCACAATTGGCGCCCGAACGTATTTTGGACCTTTTCCCTCTAGGATATCGATTCAGCTTTGGACTAGAGGTGATTGCTAACGAGTTCCTTGTGGATGTCTGTTTCACGGGGTGGATACAGTTTTCTGAGCGGAATACGTCGTGATCAGTGTTATAGTTTGCTGGAAGCGTTCATTGCCCGCATATCGCTGGACGTCGTGATGAGCTGTCCCGGTCGGATTTAATTTCTGAGAGCGCTGCGCCTGCTAGTCTGCTAAAGAGGTAATGTTTAAATGACAAGACCAACACATGTTAACTAAATGAACTCACAAGTGCTAAGGACTGGGTGAGTTTTGTGGATTATTGTTCAGTGGAGTTAAATCATACGGACTATTTGTGGATTTGACTCGTTGACCAGCGGATGGATACAGACAGACCGTGCTGCACAGCAGTGCAGCGAGAGCAAGACATCCGCGTGTGCTCGTTTGTTTCTCTGTTTAAGAAGATATCATATTTTATATTTGGATATTTCCTGGCCTATGAGCCCTACTGCCAGTGCTGACATAGAAATAAAAGTAAACGGACTGAACATTGAAGAACACAAACAATTTTGTTCACGCTCCCGAGTGTTTTTGATGTGAATATTGCATAATTTTTTGGACTCTACCATAAAGGTTAAAGAAACAAAAATGGCATTTGAACCAGATTTTCTGTTTTTGACTCCGACATGGATATTGACTCTCTTCAATCTATACCGCCGCAGCAGAGAGCTCCAGACCTCTGTTGGCAGGTACAAGAATTAAAAGATGATGTCAAGCAGCTGAGGGATGTCCTTCAAAACACGTTTGTCTCTGCAAGAGAAAATGCTGAATCATCTGGATAAGGTTAATTCCTGTGAGTCTGGTGGACCTTCTGCACGACAGTCTCTAGCAGCTCCTGTGGGCACCTCAACACCATATGTACCTCCTGTGAATATCAGTGCGAGGCATTCCAATTACACATGCCCTTATCCTGAAACTCAGAGGGACCTGCATAGCTCTTTCCTACAGACTCATTCAGCTGAGCTAACCAACACCACAAGAGTGATTGCTGCTGCACTACATCACGCCAAGCTGGAACCACCAGTATTCGCTGGGGATGGTGAAGTGCAGGCAGAGGACTGGTTACAAGCTGTGTCAGCATACAAGTCCACTCTGAACTTAACTGATGTCCAGATTCTGAATGAGTTGCCCAATTTTCTCACGAAAGAGCCTAGTAAGTGGTTTAATGCCCTTCGTTCACACATTACCTCATGGGTGCACTTCTGCCAACTTTTCCGAACAGTCTTTCTGCCCACTGACAACCAGGAAAGAATTCTCAGAGGCATACTTGACCGTGTCCAGTCAGATGATGAACCACTACCGACATTTGTAGCTCACATGTTGAGTGAGTTTAATAAGCTAAGTAGCCCACCACCTGAAAAAGAGCGTATTCAATTAATATGTAAACATTCACTTGAAAGATACAGGGTGGCTCTGTATGGCTCGCCTGTATCTTCTGTGATGGAGTTGCTGCTCAGGGCTCATGAATTGCATGCTGTACTAGGATCTGATAGCCACCAGAATCTTCAAAAAAAACATTGGAAGCAGCAGAGAGCTGAGCCACGCTGTTATAAGTGCTCAAACCCTGGATATACATCGAGAACGTGTCCTGCCTGTAATCAGGACCATAGTCAACAGCACATGTCGGCTCGGTTCCATAATGAGATCACTCCCACTACGTCCTTTGACACACCTGAAGCTGAAACAAACAATGGAAACTCCAGCCCACCTGTAGATGCAGCACCCCAAAGGCCGTTGGGAAACTTCAAGGGGGGGAGGATATTTCGTCGAGGCAATCCTCCCTCCAGGCGTTAACTGAGCCTCAACTTTCTGCAAATACACTCCACATCCTTGGTCATGTGGAGGACAATGAGTCTAATGCTGCCTGGAACACTCCATTTAAGACTAAGCTGAACTTTAATGGAACCTGCACCGAGGGGACTCTAGACACAGACGCTTCACCTTCAGCTGTACGTGCAGATCTCATTAATCTCAATGGGGTTTGTCCGCAGAAGGTACGTCAGTGGCAGGGGCCGCCAGTGAGCCTAGCGGACAACGCCCCTTGCCTTCCAGAGGGTGTGGCTTGGCTGAGTATCGGCTTTTATCAACGCTTTTATCAAGCGCTTTTATCAACGCTTTGCCATCATCCATAACCTGTCTTCCCCTTTCATATTAGGGATGGATTTTATGATGAGAGCCTCAATAACCATGCACATACCGACAAGGACAGTTTTTATTGATGACAGTCCCTGCCCTGCCCTGGATGAAAATGAGGAACACAACCTTGAACTGTTTCCTGTTAAACAGACTGTTATGTCTCTGAACATTTTGTCAGACACCATGGAGTCAAAAGTGGCCGAGGCGAGCCTAGAGGAAATGCAAAAATCAGATCTATATGATCTTCTTTCCCGCCACAGCTCCACTTTTGATGGACACCTTGGACACACTTCAATGGCAGAACTATGATAAATACCGGAACCGACAAGCCCATAAATCTTCCTCCCTATCGCTCATCTCCAACCAAAAAGCGGCTGATTGAGGATCAAGTGCGACAAATGCTGGAAGACAACATAATCGAACCCTCTACCAGTCCATGGGCTGCTCCAGTGGTTATTGTGAATAGACCTGGTTCTGATCCAAGATTCTGTGTGGACTATAGGGGTTTAAACCAAGTCACACAAAAGGACTCTTATCCATTACCACAAAATGACGAATCCCTCGACTTTCTGGCTAGGGGAAAGTACATTTCAACTGTGGATTTGGCTCGAGGATATTGGCAAGTTGCCGTTTCGGAGGAGTCCCGACCAAAAACGGCTTTTGTGTCTCACTGTGGCCTCTACCAGGTCCGTGTGCTGCCGTTCTGCTTATGCAATGCACCAGCGACATTTCAAAGGCTCATGAATTCTGTGTTAGCAGGCCTGATCTACAAAACATGTGCGGTGTACCTTGATGACATTGTGGTGGCATCTCCCTCATTCGAGCAGCACTTGAAAGATTTGGAGGAGGTCCTGACCAGACTGGAATACGTCTGGTCAGTTCTGTCTGAGTAAGTTCACATTTTTAGGTTATCGCATCACACCCGCAGGCATAAAACCTGACCATGATAAAATCAAAACTGTCATTGATTTCCAGCCACCATCCACAGTGAAACAGGTCAGACAGTTCCTGGGACTGACTGGTTATTATCGCCGCTTTGTCAAGGATTATGCCCGGCATGCTGACCCACTCCATAAGCTCACACAGAAAGACACTGTTTTTCACTGGGATGACAAATGTCAGCAAACCATGAATGTTTTGAAAGACCGAATCACATCAGCCCCTGTGTTAAGATTCCCGGACTTTGCTAGGCCCTTCTATGTTCATGTTGATGCCTGTGATCTGGGACTGGGCGCTGCTTTGAAGCAAAAAGATGAAGAAGGCCAAGATATTGTGGTCTCGTATGCAAGTCGTTCTCTACACAAGGCTGAAAAACCATACTCAACCCCTGAAAAAGAATGTTTGGCCGTCATTTAGGCTCTGGAACACTTCAGGCCATATGTTGAGGGCCTTCACGTGACTGTTTTCACAGACCACAACAGCCTTAGGTGGCTTATGTCTCGCCCAAACCCCTCTGGCCGGCTGGCTAGATTGTCTTTGAGACTGCAAGACTTTGACTTTTCAATCGTCCACAAGCCAGGACAACACAATGCAGTTCCTGATGCTCTTTCCAGGAATCCCCTGCCAAATCAAAGTGACATGCCCATTGATATCCTGCCAGAACATGCTGTTATAGGCAGTTTGGACCTCCAGTGTTATTGTCGGATCGTTCGCACATGAGGCAGCTGCAAATGGACGACCCTGTGACGGGTCCACTCCTCAGAGACATTGAATCAGACTCATCGGTTCAAATGGACAGTCAATGCCGAGAACAATATACTGTCTATGACAGTTTGCTGTATTACAGGGACCGAAAACCTGTATGCAGTTTACATCCATTAAAATAACTTAAACTTTTTGCCCCAACATCTCTTTGTGGCACCCTGCTGAGCTATTACCATGACCACCCCACTGCTGGCCATCTCGGTGTTTCCAAAACACTAATGAGACTACGACACAGATCCTTTTGGCCTGGCATGGCAGGTGATGTCAAATGTTATGTCACTTCTTGCTCGGTCTGCCAACTCACAAAACCAAGTCAACAAAAGCAAGCTGGTCTCATGGTCCCTATTGTGCCCAAGAAATCCTGGGAATACACAGGAGTGGACTTTGTGGGTCCCTTGCCCCGTACTCAGTCAGGAAATGCTTATTTGCTGGTGTTTGTAGACTATTTTTCGAAGTGGATTGAGGTGTGTGCAGTTAGAGAAGCCACAGCTTGGGTCGCAGCTAGCAAGTTCTTGAGTGAAATGTTTGCTAGGCATGGTAGCCCCACCTACCTCATTTCGGACAGAGGCTCTCCTTTTGTTAGTGAGCTGTTTGAACAAACTGTGTCAGCTCTAGGCTCAACACAAAGGCTTACTACAGCCTATCACCCGCAAACAAATGCGACAGAGCGTGTGAACAGGACACTTAAAACAGCCATCCGTGCCTATGTGAATGACAAACACCGCTTGGGACAGGTTTCTACCACAAATCTGTTTTGCACTTCGCACAGCCCCGCATGACAACACGGGTCTTAGCCCATCCATGATGTTGTATGGTCGTGAGCTGGACACGCCTCTCGACCTACTCATTCAACCAAGCGCTGATGGACTGGATGACCCAGGTGTGCAATATCCAGAGACTCTGAGATTTGTTACTTCTGCATTTGTTACTTCAAGGCTGGACTATTGTAATTCTTTACTATCAGGAAGTCCACAAAATGCAGTTCAAAGTCTTCAGCTGATTCAAAATGCTGCGGCAAGAGTTCTGATGAAAATCAACAAGAGGGATCATATTTCTCCAATTTTAGCCTCCCTTCATTGGCTTCCTGTTAAATCAAGAATAGAATTTAAAATTCTCCTTCTAACGTATAAAGCCCTTAATAATCAAGCTCCATCATATATCAGAGCTCTGATTACCCCATATGTTCCTAACAGAGCACTTCGCTCTCAGACTGCAGGTCTGCTGGTGGTTCCTAGAGTCTCTAAAGGTAGAATGGGAGGCAGATCCTTTAGCTATCAGGCTCCTCTCCTGTGGAACCAACTCCCAGTTTTGGTCCGTGAGGCAGACACCCTATCTATTTTTAAGACTAATGTTAAAACTTTCCTTTTTGACAAAGCTTATAGTTAGAGTGGCTCATACCCTGAGCTATCTTTATAGTTGTGCTGTGATAGGCCTAGGCTGCTGGAGGACATCAGGGTCTAATTTTCTCACTCTACTGATTTCTACTGTTCTTCAGTCTACTGTTCTCCAGTTTTGCATTGTATTACATTGAAATGACTGTCGTCATTTCAGCTTTTAACTTTTTGCGCTCTCTCTTTTTCTTCATAGTAGGTACACCTGGTCTGGCGTTCTGTTAACTATGCCATCATCCAGAGAAGACGGCTCACCCGCTACTACCATCTAATGTAGAACAGATTACTAGATCAATGTGTGCTTCTGTGCTTTTTTGTCTCTCTTGTTGTGTCTCTGCTCTGTCTTCCGTAACCCCAGTCGGTCGAGGCAGATGACCGTTCATACTGAGCCCGGTTCTGCCGGAGGTTTTCCTTCCCGTTAATGGGGAGTTTTTCTTCCCACTGTCGCTTCATGCTTGCTCAGTATGAGGGATTGTAGCAAAGCCATGTACAATGCAGACAACTCTCCCTGTGGCTCTACGGTTCCCCAGGAGTGAATGCTGCTTGTCGGGACTTTGATGCAATCAACTGGTTTCCTTATATAGGACATTTTTGACCAATCTGTATAATCTGACCCAATCTGTATAATATGATTGAACTTGATTTTGTAAAGTGCCTTGAGATGACATGTTTCATGATTTGGCACTATATAAATAAAATTGAAAATTGAAATTGAATTAAAATTGAGAGCCACCCTCAGGGATGCTCATCACCACGCCAGGGCTGCGCTAGATCTCAGCCACAAAAGACAGAAACACTACTACGACTTGAGACGCCGCCATTCTGCTTTTGGGATTGGTGATCTTGTTCGAGTGAAGTCTCACCCAAGATCGGATGCTTTGGCTAATTTTACAGCTAAACTGGCACCGCTGTTCAAAGGCCCCTTCCGTGTCAGTCAGAAACTCAGCGATGTGAACTACAGACTGATTGATGTTGAAACTGGAGCCGATGCTGGAGTTTTCCATGTTGTGAACATGCAACCTTTCCATACTTGGGACTCTGCCAGCTGCAAAAAGACCGGCAGCGCAGCTGCACGGGTGGATCACATGGACGATGACCTTGAGGACGGTTCCCCTCAGACTGACGCCATCCTTAACCTCCCTCCAGGTGATGTGCCGAATGATATTCGCCACTCACAGGAGCCTCAAGGGGTCGGTGAGACCCGTGCTGATGAGACTGAGTCTGGCCTAGCTTCAGGATATGATGACATTACAGTCTGAGAGCCCGACGTCATCCCAGGATCACAACTGGTTGGTCAGATCATAAATGGACAAATATCTACCATACTGACAGTCTTGACAGGATGTAAGGTTATATTTGTTCAGGTTAATGAATGCATATGATTTTCGGTTAGATGTGTTATGTTGGAATTTTTGCTGCAAACCATAAGAAAAGAAATTCTGATACTTTGGGATGATGTTGGTTTTGTTGTCAACCGTAGTTACATAGGAAGAATTTTGTTTGTCCCTTAATTGTTCTTTAGAAGGGTTATGTTCATAAAACAAAGAAGAAATCCACACTGATTTTATGTTTGGTTTTTGGAACCTGAGCTGGCTTTGTGTTATGGTTATCCACGGATATGTATACCGGTGTAATTTTATACCTGCCCCATGTGTAACTGCAGTTTTACGGCTATGTGTTGCTTTGTTGAATTCTGTACTGGTGTCTATAGTCGTGTGCGGCTGAGGACAGCCTTTGTTTACCTGGGGGGCATATGTAACAGTTATTATACTGCTTAGTTCCTCGGTATGAATAGGTACCACCACAAGGGGGCGCATATTCCCTTTTTTTGGTTGTAAGAGTGACAGAGAAAGAACTAGTCTTCCCCGTGTATGGAGAGAAGATTATGAGTGACAATAAAGAAGAGGTGTGGAAAACTTTAACAGTGCGTCCTGCTGTTTTAAATTAGAGTGGCTAAACCCATTACTAACTCCTCCAGCCTCCCACCGCACCGTCACACCACGAGAAACACATTCTGTCAGTCCTCCTCCGCCTACTCCAGAACCACCTTTTTGTCAAGGCAGAGAAGAGTGAGTTTCATACCACCACCACTTCCTTCCTTGGTTTCATCATCTCTCCCAATAAGGTTATTGAGGATCCCTCCAATGTTACGATGGTCTTAGAATGGCCCATGCCGACCGATCTTAAGCAATTAGAGAGGTTCCTGGAGTTTGCTAACTTTTAACCGCCGTTTCTTCCGCAACTATAGTAAGGTTGCTGCCCCTCTTCATACTTTAACCTCGTCCAAGGTTAAATTTGTTTGGAGTAGTCAAGCGTAGGAGGCTTTCACCAAGCTCAAGACTCTGTTCACCACTGCTCCAGTTCTCCGGTCAACTGATCCAGAGAGACAATTTATTGTGGAGGTTTATTCCTCTAGAACTGGGGTAGGTGCTGTCCTGAGCCAGAGGACCTCAGATGGTCGGATTCACCCTTGTGCCCTTTTTTTCTAGGACATTGTCCCAGGCCGAGCGCAACTATGATGTGGGGAACTGACAAACAGTCCAGATCGACTGTTTGTCCCAGACCGTCTGGACATGTGCCACAGCTCCCATCTTTTCTGTCATCCTGGAGTTAGCAAAACAATGCAAGTGGTCCGGTCTCAGTCTGAGCCTGCGTGCTGATTGGCTGGCGCCGCTGAGCCATGTACAAGAGGGGAGGGGGAGCAGCAAAGTGCCGTGACACAGACTGGGAGAGTTTGGTGAAGTTGCTGCAGTTAGCACGCGTGCTAAGTTTTGCCCCCCCCCCGGGCCAGGGACAACTGACCCATCCCCCCCCCCCCCCTGTCGGCGTGCCTGGTCACAGGTCTGCGCCCCTCTAATGATTCCATGGTCCTGTTGACTGTCATCGACAGGTTCTCCAAGATGGCTCATCTTGTGCCCCTCAAAGGACTGCCATCTGCCAATGAGATGGGGGAGGTCTTAGCTTGTGAGGTCTTCCGTCTTCATGGACTCCCCACAGATATCATCTCTGACAGAGAACCACAGTTTGTTTCCTGTTTCTGAAGGGAGTTTTGCTCTATGCTGGGCATCTGTGTCAGTTTATCTTCTGGTTTCCATCTGCAGACTGATGGACAGAGGGAGAGGGCCAACCAGCAGATTGAAACCAAACTTTATATCCTCTGTGAGTCTGACCCGACAAATGGTCACACAATTTACCATGGGTGGAGCAGACCATCAATGCTCTCCCATCCAGCACCACTGGTCTTTCCCCCTTCTATATTGATTATGGTTTTTAGCCTCCGGCATTCTCAGTTCAAGAAAGGGAGGCCAAAGTCCCCATTGCATGCGCTGCTGCCATTAGGTGTCAACGTATCTGGAGGAAGGCCAGGAGGGCCATGATCAAGATGTCGGGGGTTCAATCCAGGGCTGCCAACCGCCATTGCATACCCACTCCCAATTACCACAGGGGCCAGAAGGTCTACTTGTCCTCAAAGGACCTTCCCCTAGGTAGAGAGCCATAAGTTGGCACCTCGCTTTATTGGTCCTTTCCCCATTTCCAAGGTTGTGAATACAGTGGCTGTTCATCTTCAGTTACCCCGGCCTACATTTTCACCTACATTTCATGTGTTACAGGTCAAGCCCTATGCTCTGCCTCGCTCCTGTTTCTGCCCCTTGACTTCTGCCTCCTGCCAAGCCCTTTGATCACTCACCGGAGCCTGCCTTTAAGGCCCTTGATCCTGCCTCTGCTCTCTGAATTACCCTGCTGTCATCAAACCAACGTCTGTTAAAGGAGCAGTGCGCTCAGTTAAAGATGTCGGTCCCCTGCCGTACCATCACCCTGTGGAGGAACAAAACCTTGGCTCCTACAACGCATGGACTCTGAGAAGTGATCCCTGGGGCCACAGTGGATGTGCTCCTGAGTTCCTGAGTTCTGAATAAACTGTTTAAATTCTGCTTCTGTGTCGCTGGCTGAAAATTTGGGTCTTCTGCCTAGATCATTACAGGCATAAGGAGAATATCAAGACATAATTAGTTAAACCTGGAGGAACGGGGGGGGGGGGGGGGGGGGTTGTGGACTCTCAAAGCCATGTGAATGAAGTGGTTCAATTATCTGGGGTAACTGTGTAATTGTACAGACTTTGTCTTATTAGTTGTGGATGGTCTGCAGACTCTTGTAGAGCATTATGTCCCAGAACTCCTGATTGCAGTTCTATTCTTAATACCCCACAGGTGTTTTTATAATGGATTAGAATAAACTAAATTTTGTATCTTTCATTATGGGATGATGGTGAAGATGCTTTGTTTGCTGCCGCAGAGGGAGCATAGCAGACACAGATGCATACTGAAGTCTGGTTCTGAAAAGTATAGAAAGGTAAAATTGTTAAATAATAATAGACTGACATCTAACAGAACAATGCTGGACATTCAGGTAAAGAGGGTCCGTCTACCTCTGGAGCACATCTTGTTTCTGCTAGAAGTTAAACCTCATGACCTAATATAAAAAAACAGCATACATGCAACTAAAATTAAAATGTCTTTCTGTCCCTAAAGCTCCAATGCTGCATAATGTGTACTTATGAGAAAACACGCGTTAACATAACTTGAAATAATATTGCTGGAGCATCTGTTAAATATGGGTGAGGTGTCCAAAGGGGTGAATGATTTCATTTGACTAAAATACTAAAGCTATAGTTGGTAATCCTGTTCAGAAGCACCTTTTGTTATACTTGGTAAAATGATCCTTCCATCCTGAAAGCTGAGGTTAAAAATGTGATCTCTGTGAGAGACCAATCGCTGCCCTTCTCACCGAAGAGCAGGGATCGGCCAGTGTTTTGGTTCTGCCCTCAAAACTATATTAATCCAAAAATAATAAGATATTTTATAGTGGTCTAATCAGCCATTCCTGACAGATTCATGTTGAGTATTTGTGCTCCAGCAGCTAAAGTCTCGGAAAAGGACTCGCCTTTTCCGACACTTCCTTGCGCAGATCTCAGTTAAAAGTAGAATAAACCCTGGGTTAGTCCAAACCACCCTGCCACCTAGCATGAGTAATCTGTTGTCATAATTTGACTCAGGGAAACGACTTCCTGGCCTTCTGAAACTGAAAAGCCAGGGTATGCAGCAATTTAGCCCAGAACCTGCTCTGGATTTCCACTGACCCGGCTTTGTCATATGGGACCCTGGTCACAGCAAGAATTTAGTTTGAACGTGTCAAGGAGAGAATTTCAAAATTACAGGCACAATATCAGCTGTGAAGCACATTAGTGATAGCATCATACTAAGAGTCAGTTTTCATGGCTGTGGAATTTGTAAACTTAGCCCTCTATTGTATTTCTTACGATTTCTTGTCCAAATGTGCTCCAACAACATAAAATAGAAAAGCTGTGAAACACATTCCACTTTTCAACTTCACTGGAAACATGGGGTGGACACAACTGGCCACGAAGATAAGTCAAAAGCATCCTTTACTAAAATAATAATATAAAAAGCACAAGGAGTATTGTTTTGGTTTAATGCTATTAATCTTATTACCATAGTAGTCAATCTAAGTCCAGACTCCTATTGCATGAATTAATGCATCAATAGCTACATTTACATGCACAAAAGTAATCAGAAAGGGCTGATCGGAATTAAAAATGTGTCAAGTAAACAAGCCAATCGGAATATTATGATTGTATTGAGCTCAGTTGGAATGAAATTATATTTTGAATGATAGGGGTGGTTTATGCCAATTTATATCCGATCCATGTGCATATAAACACTGGTCAGGCTCAGGTTATTCTGAATGTGGCAAACTGACCCGAGTGTGAATGTGTGCCCAACGTAAACGTGACATATCTTCACATTGTTGAGTCTCGAGAAGCAAAACGGTCAAGGCAGCCTCACCTCTGTTAGTCTGCCTCAGGGGAGCTGTGGCAACTAACATAGCTCAGTGTGTGTGAATGGGTGAATGACTCATTGTAGTGTAAAGCACTTCGGGGTCATCTGACTAGTTAAAGTGCTATACAAGTACAAGCCATCTACTATTTTTACCGTTTAATCCGATTGTGAAATTTTGTGCGCGTAAACATTGCTAATGAGGTGTAACATTTTTTAATAATCTGAATTTTGGATTTTCTACAATTGTAAGCCATAATTATCAAAATTAAGTAATAGAAAACTGAATGTGTGGTATTGTGCTTTGTGTGTTTGTTCTAGACAAGTTGTACATTTTGATTTGAGTGATTAAAATGAATTGACTTTGACTATATTGTAATTTATCTGAGGTTAAAACACAGTTGATAGATTTTAAGATCAATTACTTTAAAATGTTGATATAAAGGCTCTTATCTCAATAGATGTCTCTTTGACAATTAGACTTATGGCCTCCTGCAGTCAAAATTATCCCCTACCTTGTGTAAGCTAGGGGTTCATATGAATAGGTACATTTAAATTTAACATAGGCATGTTTCATGATGAATTGATTACAGATTACAGCAAAACAAACTCAACCTCTGCCTTTCCTTGTCGCTTCATAGAGAGTGAAAAAAAAGTTAGGGAATACTCAATATGGAAGGCTAAGGATGCCTAAAAAATAAAAAATGTGTTCTCCATCAAATTGAATTGGGATTCTTGATGAAAAGGTGGAGCTGATCTTCCATCAAAGCAATCCTTAAAGTTTTGTGTACAGGTTGTGTACAAATGCAGCATGTGAGGTATTGTTAGCTGCACCCCCAACTTGTTAAAACACAATTGATAGATTTTAAGATCATTTACTTTAAAATGTTGATATAAAGGCTCTTACCTCAATAGATGTTTTTTTGACAATCAGACTTCTGCCTTTCTGCAGTCAACATATTTAAACTTTCCCCTACCTTGTGTAAGCTAGGGGTTCATTTGAATAGGTACATTTAAATTTAACACAGGATAGTGAAAAGAGCACCACAGCATAGGTTCCCCTTAACACCTTTATCCAATCTTGATGAAAGATGCTCCAAAACTAGCCATATATTCCGAAAAAGCCGTCATTCAGAGGAGGTATAGTGATGAATGGAGAAATCTGTTCACCTCAAAGTGTCCCAACCATGTAGAGAACGTTGTTTTTCTGACAAGGTGCTCTCTCTCCAGCATGTTTCATGATGAACTGGCAAACAGATTACAGCACAGCAAACAAACCCAACCTCTGCCTTTCCTTGTCGCTTCATGGAGAGTGAAAAAAAAGTTAGGAAATACTCAATATGGAAGGCTAAGGATGCCTATGCTGGTGAAGGTTTTCAGTCATCCAGGTCATGGTCATTCCAAAAAAGTAAAAAAAAAAACAACAACAACTGGACTTATTTCCAAAGTTTGAAAACGTTTTGTGTGTGTTTCTAGAGTCAAATTACTCCTCAACAAAAGCCTTGTAATGGCTTAGATAACATGCAAATTGAACTGAAACCTGTTATAATTCAATTTGCATGTTATCTAAGCCATTACAAGGCCTTTGTTGGGCAGTACTATAAAGCTTGCAACTCCACACTACTCCAGGCATTTTGAATTGAGAAAGCTTTCTGGATAGGAAGTGAAACGTCTTCAAACTTTGGAAAAAAGTCCAGTCGTTTTGTTTTGTTTTTGTAACTTTTTTGCAAAGCTGACAATGCCTAAAAAATAAAAATTTGTTCTCTGTCAAATTGAATTGGGATTCTTGATGAAAAGGTGGAGCTGATCTTCCATCAAAGCAATCCTTAAGCTTTCTATCAGTCTTTTTACAAATGCAGCATGCGGGGTAATGTTAGCTGCACCCCCAATTTCACTGAGAGAAAATGTGTCAAGTCCTGCTGAAGATCCTGTTTTAGAATGCAAAGTTTTCTCTGAAAAGACTGTTATCAAGTCGCACACAGAATTGTTCTCACCTTGTAATCTCAAATTTAAGTACTTGAGATGTGCTGTGAACCTTAAAAGCTATTTCATCCATGTTCTTCTTATTCTCTAGAAACTGCAAGAACACACTGGTCTTTTGACTTTGTTGTTGTGACAAAAACAGTTCGATTTTATGCCGTAACCCCCAAAAGTGTGCCAGCACTTGCCCTTTGCTTAGCCATCTAACATTGCAGTACAAGAGTAAGTCATTGGCCTCTGCATTCACTTCTGTTAAAAATTAACAAAGGAGGCAGTGCTGATGAGATGAAGAAGCATGGAGATGGTTGACAAGTCCAATAACTGTATTAACTAGAAAAATTTGCATTTCCTGCGAAAATGCACTGTGAATGCAGATAGCTGAATGATTGAGCAAAAGATGCAGAAGATCTTTGAAGAAGAGAAAAAATAGCTGAAAAGCATTGAAGAAGTTGAAAAAGTTGAAGAATTTGAACATGAAAGAACAGCTGAATGATTAGAAGAAGAAAAAACTGAGGGAAAGGCACCAAACATTTCCTAACTCATTCTAAACACTGAATCATTTAACAAAGCAGAAGTAGAATTTTAAACTTGAATATACTGTAGCCATATGTGGGCCTGCATTTCTAGGGAGTATAAGGCGTTTCGCCCCCATTGAAAAGCATTGGATGTTTGACACCTCCTAACTTGGAGATGCTTTCCGTGACGAGGCCCAAATTTATTGTGGAGCATTCTGTATAAAGGAGGTACAGACTCTGTAAAGCAGAAGTTTGTCCGAGCTTCCTAGAGCTACTTCCGATTAGCAACATGTTAACCGTTAGCCGCTAACATGGTTGTGTTCAGTATCACCGGATGATTGTACTCTGTCAGTTTGGTCCAAATCCTGTACTGGGAAGTGCCTCAAAAAGGGGTGCCAATACTTAATGTCACCAAAGGTCACCAAAGTTCATGGGTCAGATTGGCCTCCTTTATCAACTCAGCCTCACCACATCTGGGCCAAGAACTCAATATTTGACCAAAATGGCGTGTAGCGCCATTTCCCACAGGTGGGTGGTGCTGTATTGGCCAATTGGGTCGTGTCTGGGCATCATGCCAGGTCCTGTTGGAAGCAAAGGCCCAATAGGAAAGCATGTGATATCCAAAATTGGACAAAAAAGTGACACATGGCTGAAAGTCACTTGAAAATTTTAAAATGTCAAGAGGAAGTGACTGTGCGAATTTCAGATTCCTACATTAATCACAGCAACTGCGGTGAGCTTCGAAAGTTGCCATTCTATCTCAATGGAGCCTCTCCCTCTGGCTCTGAGTTTCGTCGTCATGGAAACTCACTGACACACCTGCAGCAGGCCGTCTACAGAAGTGCAGACACTTTGCTCAAAATATGTCCCATTGGGTTATAATGGAGAACTTTGCCTCGCACAACGCTCCATATCTCCTGATCCGTAAATGGTAGAGACGTAATTTTTTCTGCGTTTATTTCTTAACGGATAGGGGAAGAAGACTTGCTATCGGTTTTTGCAGGAAATATTTTAATAAAGGCGTAAAAAATTATGATCTAAAGGGGATTTTTAAGGAATTTCAAAAATCCTCTAAAAACGGTCCCGAACAAATTGCTCTAGCTGAAAAAGTATAAGAGATATCAAAATAAAACTTTCACTGTGAGTATCAGCAGGGTTTTGAGGACTATGGTGCTCATTTTTATGTTTGTACAAAAATCGGTGTAGGCATGGCGACGATGTAAAAAAGAGGATCAATAGTGGGGAAGGAGGTCAAAAGCATTTTCAGGATTTTGCACATTCGCTACTCCCGAACAAATTGTTCCTGTGGCAAAACCGTAACAGTTATCCAAAAAATTCCTTTTTTGTGAGTGCCAGAAGGGTTGGGACATTCATGTGTGAAAGTCTTATGCCTGTACATCAAACGGTTTAGGAGTAGCGACGATGCGAAAACGTGTGATGTTTTGGATTTTCAGACGTCATTTTTCAAAACCGCTCCATAGGAAATGAATGGGGGAGGTTTCGGGTTTGTCTCGCTCTGAGGTGATTTGCAAAAAATCTATAAATGCTACACCAATGAGGGTTACATTTCCTGAATCCAGACAAAAATTCCTACGTTTTGATGTATAATTTATGTGGATAGGTTGAAAATTGAGCGAGTGAAAAGTTGTTCGGAGTAGAAGAATTAGTTGAATTTCTAGAGTGTGCACTCTAGCAACTGCCACTTGACGACCATAGCAACGCATGTTATTTGCTGAATTTCTTGAAAAGCCAAAATTATTTTAAGGATGTACTATATGAAAATGGTAAAAGATATGAGAAAACTGAAATACACCACAATAGCTGAAAGATATCACTACATTTTAAAAGTTGAATGGCGTTTCTAGCTAAAAGTAGGCTGAAGCAGTAAGCTGTCAAAAAGCAGCTGAAATGAGCGGAATTTTAGTGAATTACATTAATTTCCCATGGGAGAAAAAAAAAGCTGAAAATTTGCAGGAAAAGCTGAATATTTTAAAAAGTTGAAAAGATATAAGTACAAAAAGATATAGCCATCGATTCCAGAAGAAGCTGAATAGTTTAAAAGTTGAATGGTTGAAATCGGAGAAAAACTGTATAAGGAGAAGCAAATCAAACTTTAAACAGTAACTAGAAAAAGCTGTTCCTGCGTAACAGCGAGTGAGAATGCTAATCTGCAGAATGATTGAGCAGAATATGCAGAAAACATTGGAATCAGATTTGAAGAATTTGAAAAAATGTAAAAATTTGAAGGAATTTGAAGAATTTGAAAAAGTTTGAAGAATTGAAAGAAATAAAAGAATTTGAAAGAATTTGAAGAATTCAAAATTTTTTTAAGAAATTTGTAAAATTTGAAGAATTTGAAAAAATGGAAGAATTTGAAAAATTTGAAAAAATTTGAAGAATTTAAAAAATTGGAAGGAATTTGAAAAATTTGAAAAATTTGAAGAATTTAAAAAAAAATTGAAGAAATTTGTAAAATTTGAAGAATTTGAAAAAAATGGAAGAATTTGAAAAAATTTAAGGAATTTGAAGAATTTGAAAAAATTTGAAGAATTTAAAAAATTCGAAAAAAATTGAAGAAATTTGAAGAATTTAAAAAATTTTAAGGAATTTCAAAATTTTATAAAAATTTTAAGAATTTGAAGAATTTGAAAAATTTGAAGAAATTTGAAAAATTGGAAGAATTTGAAGAAATTTTAAAATTTGAAGAATTTGAAAAAAATTAAGGAATTTGAAAAATTTGAAAAGATTTGAAGAAATTTGACGTAGGCCAAATTTCTTGTGGAGCTTTCTCTCTAAAGGAAGTACAGACTCTGTGAAGCAGAAGTTTGTACGAGCTTCCTAGAGCTACTTCCAGTTAGCAACATGCTAACCGTTAGCCGCTAACAAGGTTGTGTTCAGTATCACCGGGGGATTGAACTCTGTCAGTTTGGTCCAAATCCTGTACTGGGAAGTGCCTCAAAAAGGGGTGCCAATACTTAATGTCACCAAACGTGACCAAAGTTCATAGGTCAGATTGGCCTCCTTTAGCAACTCAGCCTCACCACATCTGGGCCAAGAACTCAACATTTGACCAAAATGGTCAGTAGCACCATTTCCCACAGGTGGGTGGTGCTGTATTAGCCAATTGGGTCGTGTCTGGGCATCATGCCAGTTCCTGTTGGAAGCAAAGGCCCAATAGGAAAGCATGTGACATCCAAAATGGGACAGAAAAGTGACACATGGCTGAAAGTCACTTTAAAATTTTAAAATGTTAAGAGGAAGTGACTGTGCGAATTTCAGGCTCCTACATTAATCACAGCCACTGCAGTGGATGTTGAAAGTTGCTATTCTATCCGAATGGAGCATCTCCCTCTGGCCCTCAGAGTTCCGTCGTCATGGAAACTCACTCACACAGCTGCAGAGGGCCGTCTACCGAAGTGCAGAGACTTTCTGTCAGAGGCTGCCTATTGGGTTATAATGGAGAACTTTGCCTCAAACAACGCTCCATATCTCCTGTTCCGTATATGGTAGAGACGTAATTTTTTCAGCGTTTAATTCTTAACGGATAGGGGAAGAAGACATGCTATCGGTTTTTGCTGGAAAAAGTTTAATAAAGGCATCAAAAATTATGATATAAAGGCGAATTTCAGAAATGCTCTAAAAAGGTTCCCGAACAAATCGCTCTAGCTGAAAAAGTATAAGAGATATCAAAATAATTCTTTCACTCTGAGTATCAGCGGGCTTTTGAGGACCATGGAGTTCATTTTTAGGTTTGTACAAAAATCAGTGAAGGCACAGCGACGATGTAAAAAGTGGATGATGTGGAAGAATGAAGCTCCAAAGCGTTTTAAGGATTTTGCACATTCGCTACTCCCGAACAAATTGTTCCTGCGGAAAAACCGTAATAGTTATCCACAAAATTCCTTTTTTATGACTGCCAGAAGGGTCGGGACATTCATGTGTGAAAGTCTCATGCCTGTACATAAAACGGTTTAGGAGTAGCAACAATGTAGAAAAGTGCCTCATTTGGGGAGATTGAAGTCTGATCCTGTTTTAGCATTTTCCCAAAACGCTACTCCCGAACAAATTGTTCCTGTGGCAAAACCGTAAAATTTATCGACAAAATTTCTCTTTTGTGAGCGCCAGAAGGGTCGGGACATGAATGTGTGTAAGTCTCATGCTTCTACATGAAACGGTTTAGGAGTAGCGACGATGCGAAAACATGTGATGTTTTGGATTTCCAGGTGTCATTTTTGAAAACCGCTCCATTGGAAATGAATGGGGAAGGTTTCGGGTTAGTGTTGCTCTGAGGTGATTTGCGAAAAATCTATAAATCCCACACCAATGATGGTTACATTTTCCGATTCCAGACAAAAAATCCTACGTTTTGATGTATAATTTATGTGGATAGGGTGAAATTTGAGCGAGTGAGAAGAAGTTGTTCGGAGAAGAAGAATTTGTTGAATTTCTAGAGTGCGCACTCTAAACGAGGCTCCTTGACGACCATAGCAACGCATGTTATTTGCTGAATTTCTTGAAAAACCAAAATTATTTTAAAGACGTACTATACGAAAATGGTGAAAGATATGAAAAAGCTGAAACATACCATAATAGCGAAAATATATTACTACATTTTAAAAGTTGAATGACGTTTATAGCTGAAAGTAGGCTGAAGCAGTAAGATGTCAAAAAGTTGAAATATTTGAAGAATTTGAAGAATTTTCCATTCATTTTCAATGAGAGCAAAAAACGCACAAAAAGTTAAATATTTTAAATATTATAAAGTTATAATTACAAAAAGACATAGCAGTAATATCGTGAACGAGCTGAACGTTTTGATACAAAAATTGTTTAAATCGGTTGAAGTATGCAGGAGTAGTTAGATGCCGAAAAACGTACGGAATAATAATCAAGACCTGAAGGAACTTAATAAGTGAGAATGCTGTATAGCATTCTCACTTGATAAAGAAAAACAGGAAAACAATAAGTGAGAATGCTGTATAGCATTCTCACTGATAAAGAAAAACAGGAAAACAATAAGCGAAAATGCTGTATAGCATTCTCACTGATAATAAAGAAAAACAGGACAACAATAAGTGAGAATGCTGTATAGCATTCTCACTGATAATAATAAAGAAAAACAGGAAAACAATAAGTGAGAATGCTGTATAGCATAATACAGTACTTTATTACTGTATTATGTTTTCTCTTTATGCTAATCTGCAGAATGATATGAGGAGAAGATGCAGAAGATCAATGCAGAAGAAGAAAATAGCTGAAAAACATTGAAGAATTTGAAGTAATTTGTAGTAATAGTAGTATCAGTAGTAGTATCAGTAGTAGTAGTAGTAGTAGTATCAGAAGTAGTAGTAGTAGTAGTAGTATCAGTAGTAGTAGTAGTAGTAGTAGTAGTAGTAGTAGTAGTATCAGTTTTTAAAGAATTTGAAGGAATTTGAAGAATTTGAAGGAATTTGTAGTAGTAGTAGTGGTAGTAGTAGTAGTATCAGTAGTACAAGTAGTAGTAGTTGTATTAGTAGTAGTAATAGTAGTAGTATCAGTAGTAGTAATAGTATCAGTAGTAGTAGTATCAGTTTTTAAAGAATTTGAAGGAATTTGAAGAAATTTGTAGTAGTAGTAATAGTAGTAGTAGTAGTAGTAGTAGTAGTATCAGTAGTAGTAGTAGTAGTAGTAGTATCAGCAGTACTAGTAGTATTAGTTGTTGTATTATTAGTAGTAATAGTAGTAGTATCAGTAGTAGTAGTAGTAGTATCAGTTTTTAAAGAATTTAAAGGAATTTGTAGTAGTAGTAGTAGTATCAGTAGTACTACTAGTAGTAGTAGTTGTATTAGTAGTAGTAATAGTAGTAGTAGCAGTAGCAGCAGTAGTATCATTAGTACTAGTAGCAGTAGCAGCAGTAGTACCATTAGTCGTAGTAGTAGTAGTAGTAGTAGTTTAAGTAGTAGTAGTAGTAGCAGTAGTAGTATCAGTAGTAGTAGTAGTATCAGTAGTAGTAGTAGAAGTATCAGTAGTAGTAGGAGTAGTATCAGTAGTAGTAGTAGTAGTATCAGTTTTTAAAGAATTTGAAGGAATTTGAAGAATTTGAAGGAATCTTTAGTAGTAGTAGTAGTATCAGTAGTACTAGTAGTAGTTGTATTAGTAGTAGTAATAGTTGTAGTAGCAGTAGTAGTTGTTGTAGTAGCAGTAGCAGCAGTAGTATCATTGGTAGTAGTAGTATCAGTAGTAGTATTAGTAGTAGTAGTAGTAGTATCAGTAGTACTAGTAGTAGTAGTTGTATTAGTAGTAGTAATAGTAGTAGTATCAGTTGTAGTTGTTGTAGTATCAGCAGTAGCATCAGTAGTAGTAGCAGTAGCAGCAGTAGTATCATTAGTAGTAGAAGTAGTAGTAGTAGTAGTATCAGTAGTAGTAGTAGTAGTAGTAGTAGTAGTAGTAGTATCAGTAGTAGTAGTAGTAGTAGTAGTAGTAGTAGTAGTAGTAGTAGTAGTAGTATCAGTAGTAGTAGTGGTAGTATCGGTAGTAGTAGTAGGAACAGTAGTAGTAGTAGTAGTATCAGTTTTTAAAGAATTTAAAGGAATTTGTAGTAGTAGTAATAGTAGTATCAGTAGTACTAGTAGTAGTAGTTGTTGTATTAGTAGTAGTAATAGTTGTAGTAGCAGTAGTAGTAGTAGTAGTAGTAGTAGTAGTATTGTCAGTAGTACTAGTAGTAGTAGTTGTATTAGTAGTAGTAATAGTAGTAGTATCAGTAGTAGTTGTTGTAGTATCAGCAGTAGCATCATTAGTAGTAGTAGTAGTATCAGTAGTACTAGTAGTATTAGTTGTTGTATTAGTAGTAGTAATAGTAGTAGTGTCAGTAGTAGTAGTAGTAGTATCAGTTTTTAAAGAATTTAAAGGAATTTGTAGTAGTTGTAGTAGTAGTATCAGTAGTACTAGTAGTAGTAGTACTAAGTACTAATGATTTGAGGAGAAGATGCAGAAGATCCATGCAGAAGAGAAAAAATAGCTGAAAAACATTGAAAAATTTGAACAATTTGAACAATTTGAAGTAATTTCTAGTATTAGTAGTAGTAGTATCAGTAGTAGTAGTAGTAGTAGTAGTATCAGTAGTCGCTGTAGTAGTAGTAGTATCAGTAGTAGTAGTATCAGTTTTTAAAGAATTTGAAGGAATTTGAAGAATTTGAAGGAATTTGTAGTAGTAGTAGTAGTAGTAGTAGTAGTAGTAGTAGTATTAGTAGTATCATTAGTACTAGTAGTAGTAGTTGTATTTGTAGTAGTAATAGTAGTAGTAGCAGTAGTAGTTGTTGTAGTAGTAGTAGTAGTAGCAGTAGCAGCAGTAGTATCATTAGTAGTAGTAGTAGTAGTATCAGTAGTAGTAGTAGTAGTATCAGTAGTAGTAGTAGTAGTATCAGTAGTACTAGTAGTAGTAGTTGTTGTATTAGTAGTAGTAATAGTAGTAGTATCAGTAGTCATAGGAGTAGTATCAGTAGTAGTAGAAGTAGTATCAGTTTTTAAAGAATTTGAAGGAGTTTGAAGAATTTGAAGGAATTTGTAGTAGTAGTAGTAGTAGTAGTATTAGTAGTATCATTAGTACTAGTAGTAGTAGTTGTATTTGTAGTAGTAATAGCAGTAGTAGTAGTAGTATCAGTTTTTAAAGAATTTGAAGGAATTTTGTAGTAGTAGTACTAGTAGTAGTAGTAGTAGTATCAGTAGTACTACTACTAGTAGTAGTTGTATTAGTAGTAGTAATAGCAGTAGTATTAGTAGTAGTAGTATTAGTAGTAGTAGTAGTATCACTTTTTAAAGAATTTGAAGGAATTTTATAGTAGTAGTACTAGTAGTAGTAGTATCAGTAGTACTAGTAGTAGTAGTAGTAGTTGTATTAGTAGTAGTAATAGTAGTAGTAGCAGTAGTAGTTGTTGTAGTAGTAGTAGTAGTAGAAGTAGCAGCAGTAGTATCATTAGTAGTAGTAGTAGTATCAGTAGTAGTAGTAGTAGTAGTAGTAGTAGTAGTAGTAGTATCAGTAGTACTAGTAGTAGTAGTTGTATTAGTAGTAGTAATAGTAGTAGTAGCAGTAGTAGTTGTTGTAGTAGTAATAGTAGTAGTAGCAGTAGCAGCAGTCGTATCATTAGTAGTAGTAGTATCAGTAGTAGTAGTAGTAGTATCACTAGTAGTAGTAGTAGTAGTAGTATCAGTAGTAGTAGTAGTAGTAGTAGTATCAGTAGTAGTAGTAGTAGTAGTTGTATCAGTTTTTAAAGAATTTGAAGGAATTTGAAGGAATTTGTGGTAGTAGTAGTAGTAGTATCAGTAGTACTAGTAGTAGTAGTAGTTGTATTAGTAGTAGTAATAGTAGTAGTATCAGTAATAGTAGGAGTAGTATCAGTAGTAGTGGTAGTATCAGTTTTTAAAGAATTTTAAGGAATATGTAGTAGTAGTAGTAGTAGTAGTAGTAGTAGTAGTAGTAGTAGTAGTATTAGTAGTAGTATCAGTAGTACTAGTAGTGGTAGTAGTTATATTAGTAGTAGTAGCAGTAGTAGTAGCAGTAGCAGCAGTAGTATCATTAGTAGTAGTAGTAGTAGTAGTATCAGTAGTAGTAGTACTAGTAGTATCAGTAGTAGTAGTAGAAGTATCAGTAGTAGTAGGAGTAGTGTCAGTAGTAGTAGTATCAGAATTAGAAGGAATTTGAAAAAGTTGAAGAATTTGAAAAAATTGAAGAATTTGAAGTATTTGAAGTATTTGAAAAATTTGAAAAAATTTGAAAAATTTGAAAAAATTTGAAAAATTTGAAAGATTTGAACCATTTGAAAAATTTGAACAATAAGAACGATTACAAGAATTTGAAGGAATTTGAAGGAATTTGCATTCATTTCAATGGGAGCAAAAAACACACAAAAAGTACAAATACTTCAAAAAGTATAAAAGGTACTATAACCATGAGATATAGCAGTAATGTCGAGAACGAGCCGAACATTTTGGTACAAAAATCGTTGAAATCGGTTGAAGTATGCAGGAGTAGTTAGACGCACAAAAACGTACGGAATAATAATAATAATAACTAGAAAAAGCTGTTCCTGCGTAACAGCAAGTGAGAATGCTAATCTGCAGAATGATTGAGCAGAAGATGGAGAAAACATTGAAATCAGATTTGAAGAATTTGAAAAAAATAACAATTTGAAGAAATTTGAAGAATTTGAAACATTTGAAGAGTTGGAAGAAATAGAAGAATTTGAAAAATTTGAAGAATTTGAATAAATTTGGAGAATTTGAATAAATTAGAAAATTTGTAGATTAAGAACAATTAGAAGAATTGGAAGTATAGGAAGAATGTGAAGAATATGAAGAATTTGGAGGAATGTGAAGAATTTGAAGGCATGTGAAGGAATTTGAAGCAATTTGCATTGATTTCAATGGGAACAGCCAAAAAAATTGCATAAAAAGTGAAATACTTTAAAAAGTGTAAAAGTTAGCATAACCATGAGTCATATCAGGCATGCCAGGAACGAGCTGAACGTTTTGACACCAAAATTGTTGAAATCAGTTAAAGTATGCGGGAGTAGTTAGACGCTGACGGAATAATTCTAAGCAAAGGCAGCCTGTCCCTGACCTGTAGTAACCTCTGGCCAGCAGAGTTCTGTTGTCATGGAAACTCACTCACACCTGCAGGTGTCCGTCTACAGCAGGCAGAGACTTATGGTCAGACGAGCTCTAATTGGAATAAAATGGCATCACTTTGCCTCGAACAACTCTGTATTTTCCGTCAACCGTTAGGGCTAGAGACGTAATTTTTTCTGCGTTTTATTCCGGAACGGATAGGGAAACAAGTCAAACTATCATTTTCTTCTTAAAATATTTTAATGTAGGTGCAAAAAATCATGAAATAAAGGGGAATATTGACAAATTCAAAAATCCTCTAAAATCGGTCCCGAACAAATCGCTCTAGCTGAAAAAGTATAAGATATATCAAAATATTTATTTCAGCGTAAATATCAGCAGGCTTTTGAGGACTGTGGTGCTCATTTTTATGTTTGTACAAAAATCAGTGTAGGCATGGCAACGATGAAAAAAAGTGCATCATTTAGAAGGATGGAGTTCCAAAGCGTTTTCAGAATTTTGCACATTCGCTACTCCCGAACAAATTGTTCCTGCGGCAAAACCGTAACAGTTATCGACAAAATTCCTTTTTTGTGAGTGCCAGAAGGGTCGGGACATGAATGTGTGAAAGTGTGATTTCTGTACATGAAATGGTTTAGGAGTAGTGACGATGTAGAAAAGTGCCTCATTTGGGGGAATGGAAGTCTGATCCTGTTTTAGCATTTTCCCAAAACGCTACTCCCGAACAAATTGTTCCTGCGGCAAAACCGTAACTTTTATCGACAAAATTCCTTTTTTGTGAGTGCCAGAAGGGTCGGGACATGAATGTGTGAAAGTGTGATTTCTGTACATGAAATGGTTTAGGAGTAGTGACGATGTAGAAAAGTGCCTCATTTGGGGGAATGGAAGTCTGATCCTGTTTTAGCATTTTCCCAAAACGCTACTCCCGAACAAATTGTTCCTGCGGCAAAACCGTAACTTTTATCGACAAAATTCCTTTTTTGTGAGCGCCAGAAGGGTCGGGACATGAATGTGTGAAAGTCTCATGCCTGTACATAAAACAGTTTAGGAGTAGCGATGATGTGAAAACATGTGTCGCCCGGGAATGTCAGGTGTGATTTTTCACCACACCTCCATAGAAAATCAATGGAGAGCTTTTAGGGTTTGTGGTGCTCTGGGGTAATTTGCGAAAAATCTATAAATCCCACACCAATGATGATTACATTTCCAGAATCCAGACAAAAATTCCTATGTTTTGATGTATAATTTATCTGAATAGAGTGAAAATTGAGCGAGTGAGAAGAAGTTGTTCAGAGAAGGAAAATCTATAGGAACGGCAGAGTGGCCACTCTAAATTAACTCCCTAGCAACCATAGCAACGCATTCATTTTTCTGAATTTTATGAAAATGCAAAATTATTTTAAGGAGGTACTATATGAAAATGGTGGGGGATATGAAAAAGCTGAAGTAGCTGAAGATAGCTGAAGGTTATTTGAACATTTTAAAAGTTGAATGGCGTTTCTAGCCGAAAGTAGGCTGAAGCAGTAAGTTGTCAAAAAGCTGAAATATTTGAAGAATTTGAAGGATTCTCCATTCAATTTCAATGAGAGCAAAAAACTCACAAAAAGTTAAATATTTTAAATATTATAAAAGTTATAATTACCAAAAGACATAGCAGTAATGTTGTGAATGAGCTGAACGTTTTGATACGAAAATTGTTTAAATCGGTTGAAGTATGCAGGAGTAGTTAGAAGCCGAAAAACGTACGGAATAATAATCAAGACCTGAAGGAACTTAATAAGTGAGAATGCTGTATAGCATTCTCACTTGATAAAGAAAAACAGGAAAACAATAAGTGAGAATGCTGTATAGCATTCTCACTGATAAAGAAAAACAGGAAAACAATAAGCGAAAATGCTGTATAGCATTCTCACTGATAATAAAGAAAAACAGGACAACAATAAGTGAGAATGCTGTATAGCATTCTCACTGATAATAATAAAGAAAAACAGGAAAACAATAAGTGAGAATGCTGTATAGCATAATACAGTACTTTATTACTGTATTATGTTTTCTCTTTATTCTAATCTTCCCAGTCAACATGTTAATCTGCAAACTGTTGCATTGCTGTGATACATATTCCCTGCACAGTTTTAACTGCTGTACATATAGCGTATATGCAGCTGAATTGGAGGATCTCAACCTGGAGCCTCAAGTGGTGTAATTATTAGTATGTTTTCTGTATTTTTCTGCACTGGAAATGTGTTTTCGGAGCACATGTTTGATGTGTCAAAAGGAATCACACAGACACAGCAGAAAATTAAAACTAAAGCACAAAAAGTGAGTTCTAAACCTAGCAATTACAAAATAGAGAACCCTGACTGAAGATATAGGTTCAAGTTAGGAGCTGCTATTAATTTCTACATTTCCATATGCAGTTTTGTTACTACATATTATCACAAGTGGCTTTTCTGTTTTATTTTAATCATGTAAGCAAGCTTTCTAGACTTTGAACACAGGAGGGCAGCAGACCCCAAACAAGAACTTTCCTTCCCAGAGGTCCTGTAGCAGACAGTGGAGGATGAGGAAAATTAGCATCTGTATATATAACTCCAACAGCATGAGTTCTGCAGACCCCATGCTGCCAGCCGAGGTTGGAGAAGATCACATGAACTTTTTAGTCGACACTGGAGCTACATATTTCACTATAATCAATCAGCCATCTGCCTCTGTGCTGTCGACTAAGACTGTGTCACTAATGGGTTTCTCAGGGAAGGAACAGTGTCTGCCGTTGACTTTACCACTTCCGGTGAAAGTTGGAAACCAGAAACTGCATCATTCATTCGTATGGTCTCCATCTACATCTGTCAATTTGATGGGAAGAGACTTGTTGGTTAAACTGGGAGCCGCAGTGCTTTGTGGACCTCAAGGTTTGACTGTTACCTTTCCAGATGGTTCTTCTCTAGCATGTGGTCACACTTTCCAGGATGGACAATATCTGGTTCGGCCCGTGGGGGAAGAGTTTGCTGACATCTACTGGGGACTCTTAACAGAACCTGCTGAAGCTGGTGTTCTCTCGGTGTTCCAGCTGTTGAAGCCTTGGATTCAAAGCCTAAGTTCCTACCTGACTCCACCTGATCCGCCACACGTCACTCTGTTCTACGACAGAAATCACACAGATTGGTATGAGGAATCATTTGCTGCAGAACTTGAACGTAACGCATGGACAGTCACATCTAAGAACATATATGTGGCCCCTGAGGGGGTGGCAGCCGCAGTGATGTTAACTCCTGAACAACAGCAATGGTATATGATGTCAGATGAAGCATTTCCTCATATTTCTCTTTCTCTCCATTCTGAGCGACAGGCCAGTGAATTAGGAGGGATGGTTAAGCGTTCCCTCCAGACTACTGATTAGGCACCGACCAGCGTCCCAGGTTTGCTGTTTTCAAATTCCACTAACACATATCAGATTGTTTGTGATGTAACTGACAAAGTTCTTTTGAAACATGAGCTTTTGACTCGACACCATGGCAGGGAACGTACCGACCATCATAAAGCAGCAGAGATGTTGGATGCTCTCCCATCACAACTCTGGTCAACCAGTCCCACGGATGTGGGATTAGTTTCATGTGCTCCAGTTTCATTTCAGGTTGCAACCGACTCTCCTATTTGGGTGAATCAGTATCCACATAAACCTCAAGCAGAGGAAGGCATTGCTGACACCATCCCGGGCCTTTTGACAGCTGGAGTTTTAGAACCCTCTGTATCAGCCTGGAACACACCCATTTTGCCGGTGGAAAAGAAACAAACTGGTAAATATCACATGGCACATGATCTTAGAGCTGTAAATTCTGTTTTGAAGACACCTACAATCCCTGTACCTAACCCATATGTGGCCATTTCCAGTTTGGAGCCCTCTCAGCAGTGGTACACATGTATCGACTTGGCGAATGCATTTTTCTGTCTTCCTTTGGCTGAAGAATGCAGAGACGTTTTTTCATTCACTTATAAAGGTCGCCAGCTGCGTTACACCAGACTGCCACAAGGATTTGCCCTATCACCAGGTATCTTTAATCAGGTTTTGAAAGATGTTTTGCAGACATGTCCTCTGCCAAGAAACACCACCCTTATTCAGTACGTGGACGATCTGCTGTTGGCTTCACCAACTGCTGAGATCTGCCTTCAGGCTACAGAACTGGTTCTGAGACACTTCCATGAACATGGGTTCAAGGTCAGTATGGATAAACTGCAAATTGCCAGAAAACAGGTTTCTTTCCTGGGCCGTGTCATCTCCGCAGGAACAACCAGCATGTCCTCCAGTCATAAACAGAGCATTTTGTCACATCCTAAACTGCTGCGTGTGAAAGACATGCTGTCTTTTCTGGGATTGACTAGTTACAGCCGTAACTATATTCCCGGCTATGCAGACCTGACGCAGCCTTTGAGGGACCTCGTGAAGGCGCAAGGTATGAGAAAACTAAATAATGTTTTGATTTGGACTCAGGAAGCGGAAGGAGCATTTGTTCTGCTTAAACAACGACTTGCATCTGCTGCTGAATTGACTCTTCCAGACTACTCTATCCCATTTTTTCTTGATGTTTCTGCAACCAGATTTGCTTTAAATGGCATCTTGTTTCAGAGAGAAACAGGCGAGAGAAAAATTTAATGTATATATCAGTCATGTTGGATAACGTGGAAAAACGTCACCCCCAATGCACACAATATGCAGCAGCAATAGCCAGAATGATTCAAAAGACTGCACATTTAGTCATGGGACACAGTCTAACCATTTTGACAACTCACAGTGTTGTGGCTTATGTGAATTCACAAAGCTTCACTATGACTGCACTCAGACAACACAGGCTGTCCAAAATTTTGGAAGCACCCAACATCACATATACACATGAAGGTGTGAACATGGCAGATGGCATGACGGATGGCGAACCTCATCAATGTGAAGAATTGGTTTCCAGGATGGAGAAGGTGAGACCAGATCTAGAGGCTAGTCCTATTGAAGGCCCACAGGTGAGACAGTTGTTCACAGATGGCTGTTGTTTCAGACATGAAAGTGAAGGACTCAGAGCAGCCTATTCTGTTGTTGAGCGACTAGGCTCAGGATTTGTAACAAGGAAGGCAGAAAGGTTACAAGGACCTCAGTCAGCGCAGAGAGCAGAGCTAATAGCAGTGATTGAGGCATTAAAGTTGGCAGAACAACAGGAGGTAAATGTATATTCAGATTCAGCATATGCCACAGGTGCAGTTCATGTGGAGTTATGTCAGTGGTTGAGAGCAGGACTTTTGACAGCGGGGGGTAAACCTATAAAACACGAGATGGAAATGAGAGCGCTGGCCGATGTTTTGATGTTACCGGCCAGAATTGCCGTGATAAAGTGCACAGGTCATGATAACAGTAATTCAAACATTGCATTAGGGAATCAGGCTGCAGACCAGGCTGCCAAAGCAGCCGCTGGATATGCGCCTCAGATGATGATGGTGACGGTGGAAGATGAGCTGAGAGAAGAGTTGAGCATGAGTAACATTAAACTGTTACAGTGCAGAGCAGCTCCGGAGGAGAAGAATATGTGGAGGCTCAGAGGAGCCTCAGAGCAGGAAGGTTGCTGGAGAGGGCCAGATGGCAGACTGGTTTTTCCTCCAGGTTTAAAACAGGACCTTTTTTCTGAGGCACATGGTGTTGGACATGTGGGTGTCAGACAGATGATGGACAACTTGAACCATTGGTGGCATCCATTTATGTCAGATATGGTCAAACATTTTGTAAAAAGTTGTACACTGTGTGGGCAATTTAACTCAAAGAAGACTTTGAAACCTTTGCAGGGCAGATTTCCTTTGATCACAGTTCCTGGGAAGGAAGTGATTCTTGATTATACAGTGTCCGATTTTTGGCTTTGAACTAAAACCACACTTCCCCCACATCCTTCCTATTTTGGGTTAAAGCTCAAACTAGCTGGGGTTCTAAGGACCTCTGAATCTTAACGAGTATTACCCTGTTTAGAATTCCTGTGAGACCTTTTCAGCTAGATGAGTAGGATACGACTGACCGGCTAACCACCTTCGTCCTAGGGCCACACCCTTCTGCAGTGGACAGGTCAGGCAACCTAGTAGCCTGAGGCCACGTGTACCCCGACCACCGCCCTAGTTAACGGTGGCTCCTACTCCTATAAATCAGCACTTGTTACACGATCAGTATTTTTTAAAGACTCAAAAGTCCCTAAGGGTGTTGTTTTAAAGTTTGGGCTATAGGCAACCTTTTAAGACCTCCAAAATATTTCTAGAATCATGCACCATGACTATTTTACAATCATAGAAGAACTCAGAAAAATGTTGACTCACAAATTGAATGTCCACAACTTTGAACAAAATTGTATATGCTTCTTTAATTAGTACGCTTTAGCAGGGGATTAGAAACAGCATTAAGCAATTTAACAGATTACAAATGAATATTTAATCAACATCCTATCTCTTATCTAAGGCTGCTTACTAATATATTTAGGAGAAGATTTTAAATTTGGAGGAGCAAACTGACCCGAACCTCAGATGGAAACTTATAGTGGCTTTGATTCCTGGATAAGGAGTTGTTCAGCCGAACAACGTGCCTTCTCTTGATGGCAAACCCGATGTCCCGTTGATGCCCCATTCACAAAGACTCACGCCTGGAGCCCTTTGCCTTGATGTCCGTGCCTGAGGTGCGTCTCCTTGGCTTGAGAGGTTGGTCTAACTGCAGAGCTGACATCTCATGGGTGCAACTCGCATCTTCTGGACATCTAGGATCTTCTCATCAACCAGGTCAAAACCACAGCAGTTCTTCTTGACAGGATTTGCAGATCGTTGGCCCCGAATTGTGGAAAAACACGAAAAATAGATAATCTGACTCAGTCTCGGCGGTTCTCAGAGACACGGGCGCCGTGTTCTTCCTTTGGCTCCACGATCATCCTTCCGTCTTGGGTCTTCTTCTCTTCTGCTCTGCGCTGCATGTCTTCTGAGATGAGAATCTGAGCAACGAGTACCCAAATCACCCTTCTTTTATGTGCTGAGAGAGCCGTTGGGAGGTTGCAAACCTCAACCCCCCCCGTCTCCACCGAACACTTGCACCCAGTACCTTATCACCTCATAAACTTTTCACCCTATGCAGATCTCTGGCCGAGTCAAAAGTTTTCGCTCCTCCTTCTCCGACCCCAGGCAGCAGGTCATTGAACCAAACTGTCTGATTTCACTTCCTCTTTTCTTCTCGGCAGATTTCCTGTAGCCAGCAGCTGCAGTCTCCTTCCAAGCACTACTTCCTTTTTCCACAAACTATTTTCTCCTTAGCCTGTCTGACACTTGGACTGCACTAAAATAATCATCATTTCACTCATTTAATACATGAATGCTTGATCTTTGTAAGAAAGAAAAACAATCAGTCAAAACATGCAGTTTAATAAAAAGAAAACAATCAATCTAAATACACAATTAAAGAGCTCTTTATGTTATTTTTTTTATGTAATACCTTTAATTTCCAAATTATCTCTTAATTTTGAATGATAGAGAATATGGTTGAGCTCACCACACCACCGATTTTAGAGGTATTTTGACAACAGACATGGTGACCCCTGCTGGAGGCTTTAAGTATTTGTTGGTGTGTGTGGACGCTTTTACAGGATGGCCAGAGGCCTGGCCTGCTAGAAGAGAGGACAGCAAAACTGTGATAAAATGCCTCATTAACCATTACATTCCCAGGCACGGGTTCCCTGAAAAGATAAGGACTGACAATGGAACCCACTTCAAGAACCAGGACCTGCAACGAGTGGATTCCAGTTTAGGGCTCACACACAGTTTTGGAACAGTGTATCACCCGCAATCGCAGGGCAAAGTGGAGAGGATGAACCTGAACTTGAAAAATAAGTTGGCTAAAATCTGTGCGCAAACGAAACTATCATCTCGCTCTGATGTCAATCAGGTCTTCGGTTAATTCAACCACAGGATTTACTCCTTACGAGCTGGAGACTGGAAGAAGCTTTCCTGGGCCCCCAACGTTGACCACCGGGAACTGCAGACGACCTGCAGAGTCTGACAAGTAAGGAGTACTTTTCACAGTTGCAGACTGTGCTGGAGGCGTACACCAAGATCCGTGGACATCCCAAGGAAGGAGAAAGAGGAACACCACCTCCGGACATCGACTGGGTTTGGCTCAAGGTCATCAAAAGAAAGTGGTCAGAGCCGAGGTTCACGGGACCCTTCAAGGTGATCGAGAGAACCTCACATGCGGTGAGGTTGGGAGGAAAAGGTAATACGTGGTTTCATTGGAGCCAGTGTGCACCAGCAGCAGAACCTCAGAGGGCGTTGACGGAGGTTCAGGAGGTTTAAAGGAGCGGTTCAGCTGATTGGGCTCAGTCAGCTGTGAATAGAACCAGACTCAGGGTCAGAATGAAGCCCTCTGGTTCTTGACACCACAGGCGGTCTACCTGTGTGTTGAAGATCCAGCCTGAAGATTCATCACGTTGTATAGAGTGGCTGTGGGACGCCACCCTTCTTCTACGAACGTCTGAAAGAAAGAAGTTGATGTCATTGTGAAACAAAAAAAATAAATAAAAAATGAAAACCTTGTAATCATTTATGTGGTTTTATATGCTTTTTATCTTTCTAGCTTTATATATAACAAATGTTTTCATCTACTTTTTACAATATTTTTTGATCCTATATTTCTATAATATTTTGACCTGTTTGGGCTGGTACACAGTCATTAGGTTACATTTGCCGGTGAAGGACCTTCATGGTAAGTTGGTAATAGTTTTAGGATTTGTTTGATCTTACAAGAGGGTTGTTTTTGTTTCATCTTTTGTCATAACCTTCTTTTTCAGGTGTGGGGGCCAGTGTACCCTTGGTGTATAGATTCAACTTTTATTTTATTTTTTTATATTTTAGGATATTACGGTTTTTGTATGAAGTTAAACATGGAGCAGAAATTGGGTACTGGATTGGTTCAGCGGCAGCTGACGTTGGGTTTATGGGTTATGATTCTTATGTTGTGCATGCTTGTTTTCAGCATTGTTATTCATGGAGCAGGTGCTGCTGATCCTATCAGGCGTCAGGAGCGGGCCATTCAGGATAAAGATGATTGTCTGACTCAACATCGTGGTATTGAACTGCATTACACTTTAGGAACAAGGGTTGTATTTGAATTCGATTTATGCTCAGTGGTAAATTGTGGGGGTGACCCATCAATCTGGCAGGGATCTGATGTTTATGCTTGTGTATTGCCGAAGGGGGTTCCTGACTCCCCCATACCTTGGTGCTACCGCTGCATTTATATGAGGTGGCACACTGGAAATGAGGCTGTTCCGGTGCGCCATGGGGGATTTGATAAATTATTACAACAAGCATTGTCCCTTACCAAAGGCCATCATCAGGTAGTACAAGGTGTTAATCCCATTATCCTGACCATTTCAGGGTTGAACATTAATCCTTATTTTGGGGCACACACTGGGGTTTATTCTGCATATAGTAGTGGAGTTACTAAGCCCAAACCTTGTAGTATTAGTCCGTCAGGCTTTTGTCTTGTCCTTGGAGCAGGTGCATGGGATACCGGTCCCGTTGGTTTGATTAAACTTTCTCTACATAATGCGACTACTTCTGGAGTACAGATTCTTTCACCACAAGTGGGGAAAGCCTTGTCTTCTTCAGGAGGACTTCATGTAGATTATAATAAATTGACCCCTGGTAACATTCTTAAGAGTTCTACAGGGGATAGGAGACGTAATTTGTGGGTTTCTTGGATGGCTCAGACTGCCAGACAATATACAGCTGAGAGCTGTGTAGCATGTGCCGCAGCTAGGCCAATTTTAACAACAGAACCAGCACCTTTGTTTTCTTTTGACGATCCTACAGGATATGATTGCATTTTAGAGTTGACAAAAGGCCGCTCGGTGGGGTGTGAGTTCTATCATGATCTTTTCCCTCCTATAAACAATGACACTATCCCTGGACCGTTTACTCCAGGTAATCACATTAAGCAGTATGTGTGCTTTAATTTCACAGGGGAAGGGACAGAGGATTTATCAACGTTAGGTGTGATTCCATCGGAGTGGTGTAAATTTTATTTTCATTTTCAAGGCATAGGTTCATGGGCGAGAGCTGGTTTGTATTATTATTGTGGCGGAAAACAGTTGTTTGTCCGGATCCCTTTTGGCTCTGTGGGTGTGTGTGCCATGGTAAGGTTGGTGGCACCACTGTTGTTAATGGGACCGGGTTTAAACCAGGAACACTTGTTACATAGAATTAAGCGTAGTTCTGATTTTGACTTGGCACGTAATTCTCCTACAGACATAGATTCGATCGGGGTCCCCAGGGGGGTTCCCGACAGGTATAAGTTGGCAGACCAGGTTGCAGCAGGTTTTGAATCCATATTCCTTTGGATTACTCCTAATAAGAATGTTGATAGAATTAATTACATACATTACAATGTGTTACGTTTGTCTAATCTGACTAGAGATGCGGTTGAGGGGTTAGCTGAACAATTAGCTCCTACCTCTCTTATGGCTGTTCAGAATAGGATGGCACTGGATATGCTTTTGGCGGAAAAAGGGGGTGTTTGCGCCATGTTTGGGGATATGTGTTGTACATTTATTCCTAATAATACAGCACCGGATGGGTTGGTGACTAAAGCTTTAGAAGGTTTGAGGACTCTGAGTAAAACGATGCATGAACAATCAGGAATAGATAATCCTTTGGATAAATGGCTGACACAGGCTCTGGGTAAATGGAAGAACTTAATTATTTCTATGATGCTTTCTCTGTCAGTGTTTTTGGCAATTTTGGTTACGTGCGGCTGCTGCTGTGTCCCCTGTTTGAGAACTCTCGCTGTTCGCTTTATTGTCACTACTCTTGAAAAGGGCACAGTTTCCTCGTCTTCTCCCAATAATCAGATGTTACAGGTGGAGACAGAACCTCCTCTAAAGAATGTAAGATTAGAGTTGATTCAGTATCATGGGGTGATATAATGAGATTTTTCCGGAATTATCCTGTTTGATTTTCTGTTGTTCTATGCATATATATATTGTTTTGCATGTGTTTGATTTTGTGATACTGCCTTATTAGTTACTGCAGTATGGTTTGGTAATACTTTTACGTTTTTATGCTGATTATGAGTTACTCATTTAATTTTTTTCTGATTTATTTCACTGTGTTGATTTTGATGTGTTTGACTTGCTAAGGTTACTTTTTGCATGCTTTGTTTCTGATGTTTGCTCCAGTATGTTTATCAGATTCACAGGGGTGTTTTTTCTGTGTCTCATATTCTTAGTTTATGCTTCTATATTTAGTACCTGCATTTTTTGCAAAGGGGGATTGTTATGGAAATATAATCATATATATAATAGTGTAGCTTAAAGTAATACAGATGTTAACTTTAACCCAGTAACCTAAAGAAATGGATGTGTGTGAAAACAAAGGGTGCATTCAAACTTCAGATAGATACCAGGAGCAGGAGGCACCGAGGCCATATGACAGTCTTGTGAGTGATAACGCTGTTAAAAATGTTTGCATGAGGGTGTATGTTGTTGCAGTCAAACTCACAGGAACCAAGCTAGGAGATAGATTATATTTAAAAGTCAAAGGTTAGGAAACAGATGTGTGCAGCAGACTGAATGTCTCATGTAGGTCCAGCACCGCTTGGACTGTCTGTGTTAAAAGGGGGGGAACAACGTGTATGTTTTGAGACAGGCTTCAGACACAGGCAGAGAACTTAAGGTATTCGATGCTGTGATAAACGTGTAGGTGTCTCCCACTTTGGAATTCCAAATTGTAATAAATATATGTTTAACTTTTGTTTTTGCATCTGAATTCACTGCCTTTTTTCTCTCTGTGCCAAATTTTCGACCGGGTGAGACGAGAATAGTAGGAGAGGAAGCCATTGTGAAGCTAAAGCTAGGCTAAAGCTAGGCTAGCACCCTTTTACCACGCCACAAAGCAAACCGTGTGAAACATGAGGAGTTCCCAAGCGCGATGTGCAGCAACAGAGAATGTTTTAAAATTGCTTATATGTTAGAAACAGAGGTTACAGCAAAGAGATTAAAGATAAGAGCGAGAGAGTCTGGAGAAATACAGGCCGCAAATTCACACCACAAATTCACATATCCCATAAATCTGACCTTTGTGGAAGGGCGGCAAGAAGAGAGCGGTTGTTGATAGAAAACTATAACCATAAACCATGAGAATGGCTCAACAAATATCTAGAAAAATGTGCTCTGGGAAGATGACACCCCAATTAACATTTTTGTGAAAGTGCTATGTGTGGTGCAAAACTAATATGTTTTGCACCACACATGTTTTATTTTCCCTCAGAAAAAAAGCTAATAAGCTAATCAGCAAAACTAATCAGACTTTATAAGAAGCTGTGTTTTAGTTAAAACAGGGTATTACTCAAACAAAACCTGCTAGAGAGAGGAAAAGATTTGAAAAAAAGGTGAAAGTTCACCTTAAAAAATACAACCAGAGGTACAATGGAATGGTTTGAATGCAAGTGTATTCGAAGAGGCATTATCCCACCAACGCTTTTTGATCTGCTTCAAATAGACCTGAGCTTGTTTCCTTGGATACATTATTTTATTTAGGACAGGTGTGTATGCTCACCTGAGCAACAAACTTTGGTCGGCCTCGGGTCTTGGTTCACTTGGATGAGCACCCTGGTGCCTTTTGCTAATGTTGCCAACAAAAAGAGAGAAAAAGAACCAAAGGGAAGAAGCAATGGATAATTTGCAGACATACATGCAATTTTCTTTCTAACCATGGCCGTATATGTAACAGCCTTGTGTAGCCACACGCTGATGAAACATGTTGCCTCGCATTGTAATACACACAGAGAGTATTTAAAATAAATATCCATAAATCAATTCTTGGCCGTAAATAGTAATAAGGCATTTCAGAAGACCTACTTCCAATCCAAAATGAACATTTCAGCTCTCTTGAATTACATCCCATTTTCCCTTCATGGGTTACGGGGCTTGTGAAATCCATCAACAATTAAAACTGTGAATAGCCAGAACTGAATTATTCTAAAGTAAACATTTGATTACAAATATCTATATTTCAAATGGGAATTAAAAATGGGTGTGGATTATTTTTTAAATCAAATGTTAAACCCGCTTCCACAGTGGCCCGATGCCCATCCTGGGCACCGTCTTGTGATCCCACCCTCAGATGAGCAGCTGTTGTAACTGCGTTATGTTGTTCAAGGTGTTTGGCCAGCTTCATAAGTGCAGAGTGAAAATGAGTAAAAGCAAATAAAGCTCTGAAACTCTTCAGGATTCCCTGCACAACGGAGCAAATTCTAATAGACTGTTCTGGTCCAGAGCCAAATCCAATTAAGAATAAATTTTAAATGTTTGTTCACAGATGCTTTTCATCCAATCTGACAGAAATTGAGCTATTTTCAGTAGTATATAAGTATGGTAAAAAAAAAAAATAAAAAAATCTGTTTTCTGACTCTAGATGCTGTAGTGATATGGCACTGTTGGGCATCCATAGCCGTATTGGGACTGACGCATATACGCTGTAGATCCTGTTGTTATTCGGCACCCTGCTTAATAAAGCTGAGTTCGACAAGCTGCACAAGTTGCCTCGAGAAGTTCTTCATATCGGATAGCCGTGCATGACATGGTGTCAGAAGTGGCCGACAGGACGCCTGCTGAGTAAAGCCGGGCGTACACTGTACGAGTTTTTCAGTCGTGGTACTTATATACATCTCAAACTGTGCGAGGGAACCGCGGGGTTTAAAAGTTCACCGCTCACGATCTGTGCGGCGCGACGCTCGGACGAGACCGGACTGCTCACACTGTACGTCGTGTCCCCTCTGGGACCGCTCGCTGTGGGGACAGAGGCAGGCGAGCAACGGTAGGTGACAGGGACCCAGGGTAGGGGTTCGAGCCCAGCTCTGGCGAAGCCCGCAGGAGGCACCGGGCGTCAGGGGAACGGAGGGGAGAGAGGAGGGACGAGACGCACCGGCAGCCGCGCGGCACTGCAGGTCGCCGGCCCGCCCCCCCAACAAGCGGAGGAGTGCCGAAACAGGCAGCAAGCGCGTTGCGGACCGCGGAGGAGTGCCGAAACAGGCGGCCAGCGCGTTGCGGACCGCGGAGGAGTGCCGAAACAGGCGGCCAGCGCGTTGCGCGGACCGGACGGCTCGCCCTCCCCAACACCGGCCGGAGGTTGCTTCAGGGACGCCCGCTTCCCTCCCTCCGCTGGCGGGGACGGAGAGGAGGGGAGGGCGCCCCCTCGTAGCTCTGCTTGAACAGCAGGATGCGCTCACGAAAACCTCACGACAGCCGACTGAATTTCAAACATGTTTGATTTTCACCGATCGTCCGATTCCTGATCTGGAGGTAGTCGTGAGAAGCCAGTCCCCCCTCCTCCCCCCCTCTACGATCAAGCTGAAATTCGTCCGATTCAAAAAATGCTCGCACGACTGAAGAATCGGCCCGAAAAGGGGAAAAACTCGTACAGTGTACGCCCGGCTTAAGTTATGGCAAAGTTCGGACCGCCAGAACCCTTTGACTTCTCCCGCCCGGAGGACTGGCCGATGTGGCGCCGTCGCTTCGACCGCTTCAGAGTAGCAGCGAAGCTGGACAGGGAGAGCGGGGAAGTCCAGGTTAACACGCTCCTCTACGCCCTGGGAAGAGAGGCAGAGGCTATTTATGACTCTTTCGTGTATGAGAGGCAAAACGACGAAGACGCGGCAGATGAAGAAACTCACCCCGAGCTAGAATACATGACGGTGATGGAAAAGTTTAGCGACCATTTCGTGATAAAAGGAACGTTATTCATGATAGAGCTTGCTTTCATAAGAGAGTGCAGAAAGCCGGAGAACCTGTTGAAGCATTCATCAGAAGCTTATATGAGCTAGCACAATATTGTGAGTTTGGAAGCACTAAAGATGAACAAATTAGAGACAGGATTGTGATAGGAATATCGGACCGAGAGGTTTCCCAAAAACTACAGCTAGAGGCACACCTCACGCTTGAACAAGCTATTCAGATAGCACGGCAAAGCGAACAAGTTAAGCAGCAGAGCGCAAGCCTGCGTTCAGAGCATGCTGTGGATGGAATGAGTCAAGGAGGAAGGCGTTTTCATACTGAAAAAAGCAAAAATGATGCACAATGGAGGAGGCAACTAGAGCCGGGTGAGTCCAAACATCTCCTTTCATGCTCTCGCTGTAATAGACAACATGGGAAAACGCAGCCATGCCCAGCTAAGAACAAAAGGTGCCGGAAAAGTAATAAAACTGGACATTTTGAAGTAGTCTGCAAAACGAAAATGCTGAAGGAAGTGTCAGTGGCTTCCAACAACCCAGCTGAGAGGGACGACATGTTTTTTCTTGGAGCAGTAACAGATACTAAACCAGCCATAATTGAGCAGCCAGATTCAGAAAATGAGTGGCTTGTGGAGTTACCTGTAAATGGCTGTTCTGTCAGATTTAAAATCGACACAGGTGCTGACATCACAGTGATGTCCCAGGCTGCATTTAACAGACTGACAAAGAGCCCAAGATTGGTCACAGCAAGTAAAATGCCACTGGTCACCAGCCCCGGTGGTGAAGTCCACTGTGTGGGAAAGTTTCTGGCCACAAGTCAGTTTAAGGGCCAGAAATACCGTTTCTGGGTTACTGTCATAAATGGAAACTCTATTCATAAGCTCTTGGGAGGTAGTGTTGCTGGGAGGGTGGGTTTGGTCAGGAGGATCAATAACATAAACACAGACCTCCTCGGAGACGTCTTTGGAGAAATTGGCCTGCTTAAATGCGACCCAGTCAAAATAGAATTGAAGGCAGATGCAGAGCCCTACAGCCTGACAACGCCACGCCGGGTCCCATTTCCCCTCCTTGCGAAGGTCGAAACAGAACTAAAGCGCATGCTAGATTTGGGCATCATAGAAGAGGTTACCGAGCCTACTGATTGGTGCGCCCCAATGGTTCCTGTTGAAAAGAAAAACAGAGATCATGTAAGAGTATGTGTGGATCTGAAACGCTTAAACAAAGCAGTGAAACGAGAGCGCTACATCTTACCAACTTTGGAAGACATCGCTCCAAAGCTGGCGGGGGCTAAAGTGTTTTCCACCTTCGATGCCTCATGCGGATTTTGGCAGATCCCTCTGGATGCTAAGAGCAGAAAACTGACAACATTTATAACCCCAATCGGTAGATTCTGCTTCAGACGACTGCCATTTGGAATCACGTCAGCTCCAGAAATTTTTCAAAGACAGTTATCCACATTGCTAAAGGACCATGAAGGTGTCGTGGTTGTCATGGATGACATTCTCATTTATGGACAGACTAAGGAGGAACACGACAACCACCTGAATGCAGTTCTGAAGACCATCAGGAGCAGTGGTTTAAAGCTGAATAAGGCAAAGTGTCATTTCAGCAAATCAGAAACTAGGTACTTCGGTCACATCATCAGTGCCGAGGGGATTAAACCGGACCCAACCAAGGTAGAAGCCATCGCACAGATGCAGAGCCCCACAAATGTGGAGGAGCTTCGTCAGGTTCTGGGTCTGATTAATTACGTGGGAAGATTCTTGCCAGGCCTTTCCACCAAGCTACACCCACTCACCAGTTTGTTAAGAAGAGAGAACAAGTGGGTATGGGACGACACACAAGAACAAGCGTTCATCACAGTTAAAGCTATGCTCGTGTCGGCCCCAGCTCTGGCATATTATGACGCAAATAGGAAGACTGTCATCAGCGCCGATGCAAGCAGCTATGGCTTAGGGGCAGCTCTACTACAAGAACATGACGGCTTAAAGCCAGTAGCATTCTGCTCCCGTACGCTGTCAGATGCAGAGAGAAGATACTCTCAAATTGAGAAAGAGTGTTTGGCAGGTGTGTGGGCGTGTGAGCGGTTTGCGCGCTATGTTCAAGGAATGGACAGTTTCATTCTGCAAACGGACCACAAACCGCTTGTACCACTCATAAACACTTACGACCTGGATAAGGCCCCTCCAAGGTGCCAGAGACTCCTGATGCGCCTTTTAAGGTTTTAACGTGGAGGCACAACATGTTCCGGGCAAACAGTTGGTGGTGGCAGACACACTATCCAGGAGGCCGCAGAAAAACGTGAGCGATGAGACCACAGATCACATAGTGCAAGCACATGTTGAGTCGATTGTAGCAAATGCACCTGTCTCATCTCAAAGACTGTCCAAGATCCGTGAAGCCACTCAGCACGATCACGAGTTGCAGCAGATCACAAGATTCATCCGGAATGGATGGCCGCCCAAAACGGTGATGAATTCGTCTCTTCATCGTTATTATTCCGCAAGAGCACATCTCTCTGAAACGGATGGATTGGTGTTATATCAGGACCGGCTGGTCATTCCTGTTGCACAGAGGGCTGAGGTGCTACCAGAGCTACATAAAGGACATCAAGGACTAACGCGGTGCCGGGCACGCGCTAAAATGGCCGTGTGGTGGCCAAGCATCAGTGCTGAGATTAAACAGTCAGTGTCATCGTGCAAATTCTGCACTGAAAATAAACCGACTCAGAGGCACGAACCTCTACTGACGTTGACTCTACCAGAGGGACCCTGGCAGCGCATTGCAGCTGACCTGTGCGAGTTTGAGAGATGGAACTATCTCATCGTAACTGACTATTATTCCAGAGATATAGAAATAGCTCGCCTGTCTTCTATATCCAGTCGAGATGTCATTAGTAGACTTAAGAGCATGTTCGTGAGGTGGGGAATTCCACTGGAGTTGGTCAGCGATAATGGCACGCAGTTCACGTCTACTGAATTCCAAGATTTCACGAGGGAATATGGATTCATGCACACGACCACTAGTCCCCACTACCCTCAAGCGAACGGCGCGGCTGAACGAGCGGTTCAGACTGCTAAGAACATCCTGAAGCAGCCTGACCCTCATTTGGCTCTGATGTGCTACAGAGCAACCCCGAGTGCTGCTACAGGAGTAAGTCCTGCATTACTTATGATTGGAAGAGAGATTAGGACTACACTTCCGATGCTGGAGAACAAACTGCAAGCTGCTCCGGTGGACAAAGATCTGGTACGTCAAAAAGACAGTCAGACAAAGTCAGCATATCGGTTCTTCCATGATCGCCATCATTCTGCACAACTACTTCCTACACTACAACCAGGACAGACTGTCAGGATAAAACTTGATGGGGAAAAAGGATGGAGAACCCCAGCTAAGATAATTGCAAAATGCAAGGAGCCACGGTCTTACATGGTGGAGACACAGAATGGCGCTGTGCTACGAGGGAACCGGAGACACCTGCAGGCTGTTCCACAGCCCACTGATCGACCAGAACAGCCACAGTCATCTGATTCCCCAATGGAACCGACTGGTAGCTTACCATCTGAGGACAGCTCCGACTGCACGGCCAGAAGCTCTCCTCAGAAAAGGCTGTCCCCAGAGGTGGAACGTCCTACATCACTTGAAGGTTCACAAGTTACATCCAGGGGAAGAGTAATCAGAATTCCTCTGAGATATAGAGACACTTAGTGACTCGAAATGTTCTATTTAATATTTGATTCAAGTGTTCCTAGGAACAGCAACTATTGAGGGCAGAATAATCCCTACGTTGCTGCGGACGGAGGGTAGTCCACCCCGATGTCCTAGTGTTCGAGCATGCTACTTTAATAAAGTGTTAAGGGTTATGTAAAACACCTAAGTTAAAATAAGCATGCATGTTTGCTGCTAAAGAGGGGGAGATGTAGTGATATGGCACTGTTGGGCTTCCGTAGCCGTATTGGGACTGACGCATATACGCTGTAGATCCTGTTGTTATTCGGCACCCTGCTTAATAAAGCTGAGTTCGACAAGCTGCACAAGTTGCCTCGAGAAGTTCTTCATATCGGATAGCCGTGCATGACAGATGCCTCTAGAATTTGGAGATTTTAAATTGAGAAAAACTTTGGACCGTATATTGTTTTCATTTCACTTCATATTTATACACTGCTCACATCTTCTTCTTCTTCTTTTTCTTGATTTTATTGGCGGTTGGTAAACAACTTTCCGGTGTGCATTACCGCCACCAACTGGTGAGGAGTGTGGGTCAAAATGGCCATTTTACTGCCAGAATGGCAGTTTGTTTATTTTATTTTGCATTATGTAGATTTCTCACTAAGACAGACCCTTATTTTGAAGAACCAAAAAGGAGTTTGAGGAGACTAATTAGCTCTACCTGCACACCTGTGATACGTGCACAGCTGTGACTGAGGTGCTAATTATGTGTCAGCAAGACAAGTTATAAGCAGGAAAGCTGTGCTGTGGAGCAGCAGCAAAGAAGGAAGCGGAAGATGTCTGTTTGTTAATTTCTACTTCTATGCCTGGGTCAGCCAGCGAGGTATGTTTTTTTTGTATGTTAATATAATTTTCTTTGTTTACTGTTTTGCTGTTACTATAAGTTTATGTTGTATTTCAGTTCGATGGTGGCGTAGGTGGCATGTCAAGCTGTAAGACGGCGGCATCATGAGCCTGTAAAGACTGTGTGCAAAGACAATTAAAGACATCTTGCCATCAGTAAAACGAACTCTTTTTTTGACATCTGAACGGCTAAAGAAGAGGTAGAAGTGACAGTTGAACTCGACGACCTATTGGAAGGATCCACAGTCTACGAGGATCTACAGGATTCCCCCCTTCTTGATACTGCGTCATTGCACCAAGGAGCAGCTTGCTGTATATGTTGATGGACGCGTAAGTTCAGCAGTTCTTCAGAAAGACGTCCAGAAGCCAAGCGGAAAGTGTGTTTGGAAAAGTGACGTGAAGAAGGAGAACAATAAGGAACAAAGTGAAGCCTGATGACAACAGCATCACAAGGGAATCAAGTCATTTTGTGAGTTAAAGATTAAAACAGATTTGTGGTATATGTCCTGAGCATCGTAAGAAACAGGATGTCAGAAGGCAAAGTTACCAGTGCAGAACAAGCTGTGCAAGAAGAGCAGCGAAGAGGAGAAAGACATCGCATGCTCACAGAGAAAGGAAGAGAACTCCACAAAGTAAAGTTGCAAGTGCTGCAACGTCGTTTTCACGGGATTTACGACAGGTGGGAAGCATTGATAAAAGTGGCTAAAAAATCAGTTGTAAAAGGAGATCCAGTTGATATTCTTAGAAGTCCTATGGCTATTGTACAAAGAGAAGCAGATGAGCTTAATAATGTTTATGATGAATATATATGGATGGACCACCACATGATATGCGCTCCAAATTGGATAAATGCACATCAGTGACCAAACTTGTTTTGAGAAATATTGAATATCAAGTTGAAGGAGAAGATCAAGAGGAGATTGTATGGCCTGATGCTGGTTCTATATTTACATCCTCTAGTTCTGTTAGTGTTTCGATTCATAACCCCTCTAAGGTTAATACAGTTGCATCTCAAAGATCCTCTCTTAAAGCAAAAGAAGTTGCATCAGCGTATGAAGCCACAAAGGCAGTGCTTCAGACGATGTCCGAGCAAGAAAATTACGAGGATAAAACCATAAGGACGGCTCAAGAAGCTGCTGCAAGATCACATCGCCCTCTAGAGGAGAAGAAGGAAATTGATCACACAGAATGGGAGCAAGCGGTACGAAAAAGACAACAAGAGGAAAGTGCTGCAAGGAGAAAGTCAGTGGAAGAGTGGAAAAGAGAAACTGAAAGGCTGGAATATCTGAAAGGTGAGAGCAGGAATGTTGCCAATCAACCCTCACATCCATCCAAGGAGTTTAATGCGACTCATGAGACCACAGATGAGCTGGTTAAGATTTTGGCAGAAGCTATGTCAGCTAATAGACTACCTATACCAGAACCCTCAGTATTTAATGGGGATCCACTTAAGTTTAAACATTGGAAAGCCTCTTTTCAAACTCTAATAGAGAGAAAAAATATTCCAACTGGAGAAAAGCTGTTCTTCCTACAGAAGTATGTAGGTGGCTGTGTTAAAGAAGCCTTAGATGGTTATTTTCTGATCGATTCTGAAGAATCTTATGAGGTAGCATGGACTATGCTCGACGAACGTTGCGGAGAATCTTTTGTTATTGCTAAAGCCTTTAGAGATAGATTACACACTTGGCCAAAGATTACAGGAAAAGATGGTGTAGAATTAAGGAGGTTTGTGGACTTTTTGAGAAGTTGTCAATATGCAATGAGCAATAATGAGAATTTGAGTGTACTTAATGATAGTATGGAGAATCAAAGACTTACTGCTAAACTACCAGATTGGTTGAGTAACAGCTGGAATCGAAAGGCAACTGAGTACCAGCTGGAACACAGTTTCCATGTTTCAGTTATTTTGTGACCTTCTTGTCAATGGAAGCGAGTATTGCATGTAACCCCATTACATCATACCAAGCTATCAGACAGATGGATAATGATCAATCGAAGATGAAACCCCAACTCAAGCCGATTTATAAGAGACAAGATGCAGCAAGAATCTTTTCAACTAACTCTATTGAGAGAAGTATAATTTCTTGTGTCTTCTGCAAGAAAGCAGGTCATAGCCTGCATAAATGTTGGAAATTCACTGAGAAAGCAGTTGCTGAAAGAGTTAAATTTGTTCGAAGTGAGAAACTGTGTTTTGGTTGTTTAAATGAAGGTCATGTTTCCAAGAACTGCAGCAATCGGATGACATGCAGCGTGTGCTCGAAACTACATCCAACGTGCCTGCATGAAGAGAGACAAACACAAGAGGCTCAGAAGGAACAGCCAAAAGAACAGCAAGTAAAGGAACATAAAGAGATTCAGCAACAGGTAACACAGTTGCAAGACACTAGCAACGAGAGTACTTCTAATAGAGTGACTCATGAAAACTGTAATACTCGGACATCAGCAATAGTGCCTGTTTATGTATCTACACAGGAAAACCCAAACAAAGAAGTTCTGATTTATGCTTTGTTGGATACGCAGAGTGATTCATCATTTATTCTCAATGACATAGCAAATCAGTTGGATGTGAATAAAACTCCAGTTAAACTCAAATTATCTACAATGTCATCCAAGAAAGCAATCGTACCATGTAGCAAACTTAAAACTCTGCAAATAAGAGGATTGTTTTCGAAAAAGAGACTTACCGTACCAGTTGTTTACACACGTGATTTCATACCTGCTAATCGTGATCATATACCTACCCCTAACACAGCAAGGAAATGGCCACATTTGGAACATCTTGCTGAATACATTGCTCCATTATTGGATTGTGAAATAGGATTGCTATTGGGGTACAATTGTACACAAGCGTTGATGCCCAGAGAAGTTGTATGCGGTAAAGAAAACCAACCATATGCCCAGAGAACGGATTTGGGATGGAGCATCATAAGTTTCTGTAATTCATGCGAAGAAGTTAGTGATATTATTGGAATTAGTCATCGCATCACTGTGAAGCAAGTAATTCCAGAGAGTAAACCAAACACAAAGTTGAAGAAGGAGGTTTGTTATATCAACAAGACCAGAATCAAAGAAGTAACGGGTCTGGATGTAATCAAAGCTTTGGAATCAGATTTTACTGAGACAACAGTTGAGGAGAAAAACATTTCACAAGAGGATATTTGCTTCTTGAACAAGCTACAAGAAGGAATCAAGCAGAAACCAGATGGACATTATGAAATGCCATTACCTTTTAAAGGTGACAGACCGAATCTGCCTGATAATAGGTCAAGTGCAATGCAACGATTAAATACTCTTGCACGCAGGTTCAAGAAAGACCAAAAATACCAAACAGACTATGTGAAGTTTATGGAGGACATTATTGCACTTGGTGATACAGAGAAAGTACCAGATAAAGAACTCTGTAACACTCCCTCCTGGTATATTTCTCATCATGGAGTATATCACCCCCAGAAACCTGGTAAAATACGTGTAGTGTTTGATTGCTCTGCGCAATACAAAGATACTTCACTAAATGAGCATCTTACTCACAGGACCTGATCTGACAAACACTTTAATCGGAGGGCTTTGCATGTTCAGAAAAGATTCAGTGGCTGTGATATGTGATATAGAACGTATGTTTCACCAGTTTCTTGTAACACCTCAAGACCAGGACTACTTGCGTTTCTTATGGTGGGAGCATGGAGACCCAAGTGTTCTACCCTCAATCTTTCGGATGAAGGTTCATATCTTCGGAGCTGCGTCGTCTCTAGGATGTGCCAACTTTGGATTGAAGTACTTAGCCACACAAGGTAAGGGAAAGTTTGCAACAAACACCATAAGATTCATTCAAAGAAACTTGTATGTGGATGATGGACTTGTAAGCGTCTCGTCAGAAACGGAAGCAATAAAGTTTGTCAAAGAAGCAAGAGAGCTGTGTAACACAGGTAAACTAAGATTACACAAGTTTGTATCAAACAATGAGAATGTGATAAAGTCACTACCGAAAGAGGAGTGTGCTGAAAGTCTTAAAAATCAAGATCTATCATTTGGAGAACCACTAATGGAAAGAGCACTTGGTGTTAAATGGTGTATTTCTTCTGATGAGTTTCAGTTTAAGATAACGGTGAAAGAGCGCCCGATGACCAGAAGAGGAATACTATGTACAGTAGCCTCAGTGTACGACCTACTTGGATTTGTGGCACCATTTGTTCTAAAAGGGAAACAAATCCTGCAACGTTTGTGTCAAGAGCAAGCTGGATGGGATGAGCCACTCTCTGATCCACTTCGTACACAATGGGAATCTTGGCTTGCAGATCTTCAAACTCTGTCGAAGGTGAGAATCCAAAGATGTATTCTACCAGCAAACTCAGATGTTACACAATATGAGTTGCATCATTTTGCAGATGCTAGCGTAACAGGCTATGGACAATGCAGTTACCTAAGAACACTCTCATCCAGAGGTGATGTTCATTGTGCCCTAGTCATGGGAAAGGCGCGTGTAGCCCCAACTAAAGTTACTACTATTCCCAGACTTGAGTTAACAGCAGCAGTAGTTGCCGCAAGAACTAGTGCCATGTTGAAAAAGGAATTAGAAATAGATAATCTTCTAGAATATTTCTGGACAGATTCAAAAGTAGTATTGGGATACATAAATAATGATGCGAAAAGATTTCAAGTTTTCGTAGCCAATCGGATCCAAATAATTAAATCATTCACAGACACCCATTTATGGCATTATATACCCTCTGAAAGTAACCCCGCAGATCATGCATCAAGAGGACTTAATGTTCAACAACTACTTAAATCAAACTGGTTCAAAGGCCCAGATTTTCTGTGGAGAAAGGAACTACCCACTGGAAATGATATTGTTAATGAAATCATGTCTAACGACCCAGAGTTGAAAACAGTGAATGTACTCAACACCAAAGTACAAGAAAGAACGTTATTAGATCGTCTAACCAAATTCTTAGATTGGAGAAGAGCTGTCAAAGCTATCGCTCGTCTGAAGAAGTTTGTGAAAACCTTTAAAGGAGTCACACAAACAGAAAGTGGAAACACAAGTGTTGAGGACCGAAAAGAAGCAGAGCTGTTTATTATAAAGCTTGCACAAGCGAACGCATTCAGCAAGGAAATCAAAGATTTAACCCCAGGAAAGGATGTTCAACTTAAGGATAAGACTCACAAGTTATACAACCTAAATCCATTAATTGATGAACATGGAGTACTTAGGGTGGGAGGACGTTTAACAAGAGCAAGTTTACACCCATACATCAAACATCCTGCCATCATCCCCAAGTCAAGTCATGTATCGTCTTTGCTTATTAAACACTTTCATGAGAAGGTTCAACACCAAGGAAGAGGAATAACTACGAACGAGCTGCGTTCCAATGGACTTTGGATCATAGGATGCAGCAGCGCTGTTACTTCTCACATCTACAGGTGCACGACCTGCAGGAAGTACAGGAGAAGTACACAAGACCAACGTATGTCAGACTTACCAGAGGACAGAATGGAAACAACCACGCCATTCTCCTATTGTGGTATGGACTGTTTCGGACCTTTTTATGTAAAAGATAGTAGAAAAGAACTTAAAAGGTATGGTCTACTTTTTACATGTATGTGTTCTAGAGCGATCCATATTGAAATGTTATTTAGACCTTATTCATTATTTATAATTCATTATTTATTCTCCTATTTACTTTGATATTGAAATCTGGAACATAAAATGCTATGCCTAACCTATCATTCACATTTTTAGATGCATCTGTATATATTTGAATATAACCATAATAACTATTAACATATTCCTGTATGAGTTTATGATTAATATTGCCTTCTTTTTTCTTTTCCAACCATGACAACTCTACTGTTGTTTCAGGTATGAGCCAGGGAGGGATTACTGATAATGGTACAGTTGGACTACATTTAATTTTATCTAATTCAAGTTCTTCTACTTTTTTTCCCACTATCCATCCAAAACTTCCTGTTTGTCTCCTCTCCCTTTCCCAACACGGCTGCAATATTTCTTTTGTAGGATGATTTTGACCATGTCCCTGTAAACTAATCCAGTAATTTAGCAACAGTTGTGTTCTCCTGATTTCCAGTGGCATTTCTCCAGTTTCAACCTGCAACGCTACAATAGATGTTGTTTTAAATGCTCCTGTAATTAACCTTAACACTTGTGTTTGTATACCCTCTAACTTTTTAAGTGATGTACTTGCTGCTGATCCATAAACCACACTACCATAGTCTATTGCTGATCTTATTAATCCTGTATATATAGCCTTTATAGCAGTTATGTCTGCTCCCCATTCATGACCAACTAAACATCTCATAACATTCAAAACTTTTTTGCACTTATCAATAATTTTCTGAATATGAAATGTCCATGTAATTCTATCATCAAACCAAGAAATTTAAAATTTTTAACCCTTTCTATCTCTTGATTTTATAATTTAACCTTCACCATACTATTGATTTTTTTCCGAGTAAAAAACACAGTTTTCGATTTTTCCACTGAAAGTTTGAATCCCCATTTATATGACCAATCACACTGCTCACATCGGGTCAACAACCTTGAGTCACTTGACTAGAAAACCAAACAAGGCAGAGAAATTGACATGTTGCTCCTCCTTGGCTGACGTCACTTCCTGTTTGCGGTAAGGCGTTTTGTATCACTTCCTGTTTTCACTGCGTGAGCAACGGTTTGTTGCTCCAGATTCTCTCGCTTTTATCTTTAATCTCTTTGCTGTAACATCTGTTTCTAACACATAAGCACTTTTAAAACATTTTCTGTTGCTGCACATCACGCTTGGGAACTCCTCGTGTTTCATGGTTTGCTCTCTTGGCGTGGTAGAAGGGCGCTAGCCTAGCTTTAGCCTAGCCTAGCTTTAGCTCCACAATGGCTTCCTCTCCTACTATTACTTCAGCTTCTTCGTCTCTGACTAAGTCTCCCCTTATCTCCTGCTCTCTGTGTCAGATGTTTAGCTATTCCTCTGCCTCCTTTAGTGATAATGGTACTTGTAAATAATGTAGTGTTTTTGTAGCTTTGGAGGCGAGGGTATCAGAATTAGAGACCTGGCTCCGTGCTATGGAAAGACCAGCTGATAGCCGCCCCTCTGCTAGCGCGGAGCCACATAGACCTAGCGTTAGTTCACTTAGTGGTCCTCCAGAAGCACCCGAGCAGCCGGGTATGCAGGCCGGCTGGGTGACAGTTCATAGGAAGCATAGCTCTAGATTTCAACCCGTCTGCGTTTCTAACAAATTTTCCCCACTCAGCGACACACCCGATCCTGGTGATTGGGAGCTCAATAGTCAGAAATGTGGCACTAGAGACACCAGGGACCATAGTTAAATGCCTGCCAGGGGCTAGAACGGGCGACATAGAATCTTACCTAAAACTGCTGGCTAAGGATAAGCGTAAATACAGTAAGATTGTTATTCACGCTGGCGGTAATGACACCCGGTCACGCCGATCGGAGGTCACTAAAGTTGGTGTTGCTTCGGTGTTATGAGATTGCTAAAGCAATGTCGGACTCCGTAATTTTCTCTGGTCCCCTGACTGATCTGACCAGTGATGACATGTTTAGCCGCATGTCATCATTCAACCGCTGGTTGTCTAGGTGGTGTCCTGACAACCACCTACATTAATAACATGGGCTACATTAATAACTGGCGAACTTTCTGGGGAAAACCTGGTCTGATCCGGAGAGACGGCATCCATCCTACTTTGGATGGTGCTGCTCTTCTTTCTAGAAATCTGGCCGGATTTATTGGTTCTCCTAAATGCTGACAACCCAGGGTCCAGACCAGGAAGCAGAGCCGTAGTTTAACACACCTCTCTGCAGCTTCTGTACTGTTACCCATCCATTATCCTATTGAGACGGTGTCTTTCCCACGGCCAAAACTTAACAGATCAAAAACTTATCTAAAAGGAACAAATCATAAAAACCTACTAAAAATCAATATGGTTCACCTTGAACCTAAAAATAAAACAATTAAATGTGGTCTATTAAATATAAGGTCTCTCCCTCCAAAGACTTTGTTAGTTAACGAATTGATTTCTGATAAACAGATTGATTTGTTTTGTCTCACAGAAACCTGGCTACAAGAGGACTACGTTAGTATAAATGAGTCAACTCCTTCCAATTATTCAAATTTCCATATTCCCAGATCTGTGGGAAGAGGAGGGGTGGCAACCATCTTTCAGTCTGATTTATTAATTAGTCCCAGGCCAATTAATAACTACAGTTCTTTTCAACATTTAACCCTCAGTTTCCCTCATCCAAACTGCAAAGCAATAAAACCTCTTCTGTTTGTTGTTTTGTATCGTCCACCTGGCCCTTACTCTCAGTTTTTTGGATGACTTGTCAGATTTCTTATCTGATTTGGTGTTAAATACTGATAAGGTTATTATAGTGGGTGATTTTAACATCCATGTTGACACAGAATTTGATAACCTTAGTGTAGCCTTTAAAACTATCCTAGATTCAATTGGTTTTGCTCAAAATGTGCATAAACCGACGCACTCTTGGCTCCATACTTTAGACCTTGTGCTGACATATGGCATTGATTGTGAAGAATTAACAGTATTTCCTCACAACCCTGTCCTGTCTGATCATTTTTTAATAACATTTGAGTTTAATCTAACTGAGTTCTCCACCCCCAAAAGAGGGTTCCATTATAGTAGATCTTTATCTAATAATGCTGTATCAAAACTTAAAGAGTCTGTCCCCTTTTTAATATCCTCCGTATTGCAGAAATGCCCTGTAGATGGCAGCAATGTTGTTTCTTCCAATTCACAAATAGATGTCTTTGTAAACGGTATGACTTCGTCATTGCGTTCTGCATTTAGACAATGTAGCTCCCTTGAAAAAGAAGGTGATTATTCACAGGAAGCTGGCTCCTTGGTTTAATTCAGAGCTGCGTTCCTTGAAGCACAATGTTAGGAGATTGGAGAGAAAATGGCGCTCTACACACCAAGAGGAATCCTACCTAATCTGGAGGGACAGTCTATTGTTGTATAACAAGACCCTTCGCAGAGTTAGAGCAGCATATTTTTCATCATTAATTGAGGAGAATTTGAATAATCCTACATTTCTCTTCAGTACAGTTGCCAAACTTACCCAGAGCCACAGCTTTGTTGATCCATCCATTCCCTTAGCTCTTAGCAGTACTGATTTTATGGGATTCTTCATAAATAAAATTGATTCCATTAAAAATAAAATAATTGGCATCCTCCCAAACATGATTACCTCGTCCTCAGTAAGTGAGGCAGCATTGGAGGAATCCTTAGAACCTGCGCAGTGTCTGAACTGTTTAAAAGCAGTAGAGCTTTCTGAGCTATCTAAAATTTTAGCTTAATCTAAACCTTCTAAATTGGTTGGGATTGTTAGACCCAATCACAACCAAGTTGTTTAAGGAGGTATTCCCTCTGATCAGTGGTCCTATTTTAGACATGATTAATCTATCCTTGGTAAATGGATATGTACCACAGGCTTTTAAAGTAGCTGTTATTAAACCTTTACTTAAGAAACCATCTCTTGATCAAGATGAGTTAGTAAATTACAGACCTATATCTAATCTTCTTTTCTTATCTAAAATTCTTGAGAAAGTAGTTGCTAATCAACTATGTGAACATTTACAAAGTAATGACCTACTTGAGGAGTTTCAGTCAGGCTTTAGAGCTCATCATAGCACTGAAACAGCTCTGGTGAAGGTCACCAATGATATTCTCATGGCCTCAGATAATGGACTTGTGTCTATACTTGTCCTGTTAGATCTCAGTGCTGCATTTGATACAGTTGATCACAATATTCTCCTACAAAGACTTGAGCACACTGTAGGGATTAAGGGAAAAGCATTAGGCTGGTTTAAATCTTATCTGTCGGACAGATTCCAGTTTGTTCATGTTAATAATAAATCTTCCTCAAACTCTAGGGTCATTTGTGGAGTACCACAGGGTTCAGTCCTTGGACCAATTCTATTTACTATATATATGCTTCCGATTGGAAAAATTCAGACAGCATGGGATTAATTTCCACTGTTATGCTGATGACACTCAGCTATATTTATCCATAAATCCTGATGAATCCAATCAGTTACTTCGACTGCAGTCATGTCTTGATGACATCAAAAGCTGGATCACTTAAAATTTCCTGCATTTAAATTCTGACAAGACAGAAGTTGTAATCTTTGGGCTAGAGTCTTCAAAAAATAAAGTTCTTAATCAATCACTTAATCTGGATGGCATTAACTTGGCCTCTGGTAATAAAGTTAAAAATCTTGGTGTTGTTTTCGACCAAGACATGTCATTTAAATCCCATATTAAACAGGTTTCCAAAGTTTCCTTTTTTCACCTCCGGAATATCGCCAAAATTAGAAACATTCTGTCCAGGGGTGATGCTGAAAAACTAGTCCATGCATTTGTTACTTCAAGGCTGGACTATTGTAATTCTTTACTATCAGGAAGTCCACAAAATGCAGTTCGAAGTCTTCAGCTGATCCAAAATGCTGCGGCAAGAGTTCTGATGAAAATCAACAAGAGGGATCATATTTCTACAATTTTAGCTTCCCTTCATTGGCTTCCTGTTAAATCAAGAACAGAATTTAAAGTTCTCCTTTTAACGTATAAAGCCCTTAATAATCAAGCTCCATCATATATCAGAGCTCTGATTACCCCGTATATTCCTAACAGAGCACTTCGCTCTCAGACTGCAGGTCTGCTGGTGGTTCCTAGAGTCTCTAAAAGTAGAATGGGAGGCAGATCCTTTAGCTATCAGGCTCCTCTCCTGTGGAACCAACTCCCAGTTTTGGTCCGTGAGGCAGAGACCCTGTCTACTTTTAAGACTAATCTTAAAACTTTCCTTTTTGACAAAGCTTATAGTTAGAGTGGCTCATGTTACCCTGAGCTATCTCTATAGCTGTGCTGTGATAGGCAAAGGCTACTGGAGGACATCAGGGTCTAATTTTCTCACTCTACTGATTTCTACTGTTCTTCAGTCTTGCATTGTATTACATTGAAATGACTGTCGTCATTTCAGCTTTTAACTTTTTGCTCTCTCTTTTTCTTCATAGTAGGTACACCTGGTCTGGTGTTCTGTTAACTGTGACATCATCCAGAGAAGACGGCTCACCCGCTACTACCATCTAATGTAGAACAGATTACTGGGGGCCTGGGGTCCCTGGGGCGCGCCGCCCTCGGGCGGGGGCCCCGGCAGGGCCTCGTGGGGTTCCGGTTCCGGTCGGTGTGCCGCTTGGGGTCTGGGCCGGCGTGCGCCCGGGTGTCTGCCCCTGCGAGGGGCCTCTGGTGTGCTGGGGTGCCTGTTGGGCTGGTAGGGGGCCATGGTCATTAACATCTCAGGGCAGATGCTCTTCCCCTTCTTTGGGTTGGCACTCTGCTAGTGGGGGGAGGGGAGGGAGGGGGAGTAGTGACTTACCATGCCTGGATGTCTACTGTCGAATGTATGGTGAAGATGTTTGAATGTTAGTGTTGGGGAAACTAAATAAGTGTCCAACTGCTAAGGTGTGTTGAAACATTGCTTAAACATTGTGGGGAGAGCTACTTTGGTCCTTATGAAACCTAAATAAGTATTTCTTGCTGCTCTAATGCAAAAGGCCACTGAAAGAATGTAATGGTTATAATTCACTTCTCACAGCTCAGAAAGGCAGACATTTGATGCCAAATATGCTGCAAATTAACATTCTATTTGCCCGGTCATTATTAACAGCAGAACACTGTTTAAACTCAGTGAAATTCATATTTAACATGATTCACACGATTTGGGCGCTAAAACAGAAGAGAGCAGTCAACAAACTCAGATGTGTGGAAACACTGCTTGCACCTTGTGGGGAGACTTCATTTGGTCCTTCTGACACCTAAATAAGTCTTTTTTGCTGCTCTAATGCAAAAGGCCGCTGAAAGAATGTAATGGTTATAATTCACTTCTCACAGCTCAGAAAGGTAGAAATTTGATGCCAAATATGCTGCAAATGAACATTCTATTTGCCCGGTCATTATTAACAGCAGAACACTGTTTAAACTGAGTGAAATTCATATTTAACACGATTCAGACGATTTGGGCGCTAAAACAGATGGGAGCTGTCCAACAGCTAAGGTGTGTGGAAACACTGCTTACACCTTGTGGGGAGACCTAATTTGGTCCTTCTTACACATATATAAGTCATTTTGGCTACTCTAATGCAAAAGGCCACTGAAAGAATGTAATGGTTATAATTCACTTCTCACAGCTCAGAAAGGAAGACATTTGATGCAAAATATGCTGCAAATTAACATTCTACATGCCCGGTCATTAGTAACAGCAGAACACTTTTTATACTCAGTAAAGTTCATATTTAACATGATTCAGACGATTTGGGTGCTAAAACAGAAGAGAGCAGTCAACAAACTCAGATGTGTGGAAACACTGCTTACACCTTGTGGGGAGACCTAATTTGGTCCTTCTGACACCTAAATAAGTCTTTTTTGCTGCTCTAATGCAAAAGGCCACTGAAAGAATGTAATGGTTATAATTCACTTCTCACAGCTCAGAAAGGTAGAAATTTGATGCCAAATATGCTGCAAATGAACATTCTATTTGCTCGGTCATTATTAACAGCAGAACACTTTAAACTGAGTGAAATTCATATTTAACATGATTCAGACGATTTGGGCGCTAAAACAGATGGGAGCTGTCCAACAGCTAAGGTGTGTGGAAACACTGCTTACACCTTGTGGGGAGACCTAATTTGGTCCTTCTTACACATATATAAGTCATTTTGGCTACTCTAATGAAAAGGCCACTCAAAGAATGTAATGGTTATAATTCACTTCTCACAGCTCAGAAGGACAGACATTTGATGCCAAATATGCTGCAAATTAACATTCTACATGCCCGGTCATTATTAACAGCAGAACACTGTTTAAACTCAGTGAAATTCATATTCAACATGAATCAGACGATTTGGGCGCTAAAACAGATGAGAGCAGTCAACAAACTCAGATGTGTGGAAACAACGCTTACACCTTGTGGGGAGACCTAATTTGGTCCTTCTGACACCTAAATAAGTCATTTTTGGCTACTCTAATGCAAAAGGTCACTGAAAGAATGTAATGGTTATAATTCACTTCTCACAGCTCAGAAAGGCAGACATTTGATGCCAAATATGCTGCAAATGAACATTCTATTTGCCCGGTCATTATTAACAGCAGAACACTGTTTAAACTGAGTGAAATTCATATTTAACATGATTCAGAGGATTTGGGCGCTAAAACAGAAGAGAACAGTCAACAAACTCAGGTGTGTGGAAACACTGCTTACACCTTGTGGGGAGACCTAATTTGTTCCTTCTGACACCTAAATAAATATTTCTTGCTGTTCTAATGCAAAAGGCCACTGAAAGAATGTAATGGTTATAATTCACTTCTCACAGCTCAGAAAGGCAGAAATTTGATGCCAGATATGCTGCAAATGAACATTCTATTTGCCCGGTCATTATTAACAGCAGAACACTGTTTAAACTCAGTGAAGTTCATATTTAACATGATTCAGACGATTTGGGCGCTAAAACAGAAGAGAGCAGTCAACAAACTCAGATGTGTTGAAACACTGCTTACACCTTGTGGGGAGACCTAATTTGGTCCTTCTGACACCTAAATAAGTATTTTTTGCTGCTCTAATGCAAAAGGCCGCTGAAAGAATGTAATGGTTATAATTCACTTCTCAAAGCTCAGAAAGGTAGAAATTTGATGCCAAATATGCTGCAAATGAACATTCTATTTGCTAGGTCATTATTAACAGCAGAACACTGTTTAAACTGAGTGAAATTCATATTTAACATGATTCAGACAATTTGGGCGCTAAAACAGATGGGAGCTGTCCAACAGCTAAGGTGTGTGGAAACACTGCTTACACCTTGTGGGGAGACCTAATTTGGTCCTTCTTACACATATATAAGTCATTTTGGCTACTCTAATGCAAAAGGCCACTCAAAGAATGTAATGGTTATAATTCACTTCTCACAGCTCAGAAAGGCAGACATTTGATGCCAAATATGCTGCAAATGAACATTCTACATGCCCGGTCATTAGTAACAGCAGAACACTTTTTTAAACTCAGTAAAGTTCATATTTAACATGATTCAGACGATTTGGGCGCTAAAACAGAAGAGAACAGTCAACAAACTCAGATGTGTGGAAACACTGCTTACACCTTGAGGGGAGACCTAATTTGGTCCTTCTGACACCTAAATAAGTCTTTTTTGCTGCTCTAATGCAAAAGGCCACTGAAAGAATGTAATGGTTATAATTCACTTCTCACAGCTCAGAAAGGCAGAAATTTGATGCCAGATATGCTGCAAATGAACATTCTATTTGCCCGGTCATTAATAACAGCAGAACACTGTTTAAACTCAGTGAAATTCATATTTAACATGATTCAGACGATTTGGGCGCTAAAACAGATGGGAGCTGTCCAACAAACTCAGATGTGTGGAAACACTGCTTACACCTTGTGGGGAGACCTAAGTTGGTCCTTCTTACACATATATAAGTCATTTTGGCTACTCTAATGCAAAAGGCCACTGAAAGAATGTAATGGTTATAATTCACTTCTCACAGCTAAGAAAGGCAGATATTTGATGCCAAATATGCTGCAAATGAACATTCTATTTGTCCGGTCATTATTAACAGCAGAACACTGTTTAAACTGAGTGAAATTCATATTTAACATGAATCAGACGATTTGGGCGCTAAAACAGAAGAGAGCAGTCAACAAACTCAGATGTGTGGAAACACTGCTTACACCTTGTGGGGAGGCCTAATTTGGTCCTTCTGACACCTAAATAAGTCTTTTTGCTGCTCTAATCCAAAAGGCCACTGAAAGAATGTAATGGTTATAATTCACTTCTCACAGCTCAGAAAGGCAGAAATTTGATGCCAGATATGCTGCAAATGAACATTCTATGTGCCCGGTCATTAGTAACAGCAGAACACTGTTTAAACTCAGTGAAATTCATATTTAACATGATTCAGTCGAATTTGGGCGCTAAAACAGATAGGAGCTGTCCAACAGCTAAGTTGTGTGGAAACACTGCTTACACCTTGTGGGGAGACCTAATTTGGTCCATCTGACACCTAAATAAGTCATTTTGGCTGCTGTAATGCAAAAGGCCACTCAAAGAATGTAATGGTTATAATTCACTTCTCACAGCTCAGAAAGGCAGAAATTTGATGCCAGATATGCTGCAAATGAACATTCTATTTGCCCGGTCATTATTAACAGCAGAACACTGTTTAAACTCAGTGAAATTCATATTTAACATGATTCAGACGATTTGGGCGCTAAAACAGAAGAGAGCAGTCAACAAACTCAGGTGTGTGGAAACAATGCTTACACCTTGTGGGGAGACCTAATTTGGTCCCTCTGACACCTAAATAAGTCATTTTGGCTGCTGTAATGCAACAGGCCACTGAAAGAATGTAATGGTTATAATTCACTTCTCACAGCTCAGAAAGGTAGAACTTTGATGCCAAATATGCTGCAAATGAACATTCTATATGC